>NC_054499.1:2047279-2177279 GCF_017639515.1 Carcharodon carcharias
TTATAACACCTCAGCTTACTCTGCTACCGTTTAGGACATGACTGTGTCTCTGCTCACTAGTCTTACTAATTAGCTGCACACTAGTCTTAATGGTTAGCTGCTCACTAGTCTTAATGGTTAGCTGCTCACTAGTCTTACTGGTTAGCTGCTCACTAGTCTTACTGGTTAACTGCTCACTAGTTTTATTGGTTAGCTGCTCACTAGTCTTACTGGTTAGCTGTTTGGAAAGGTTACCAGTGAAAGCTGTGTTGATTTTTTTTTCTCTGTTTCCTTTTCTCAGGGATGATCATGTAGCGGATCCATATCACACTGCCTATGAAATGCCGTATGGTGGTGGGGGAGGTCCCACTTACGGCCCTCCACAACCCTGGGGCCCCCCCGAAATTCACATGATGCAGCAGCACCATGGGATACCAATCCAGGCCAGGTGAGGTTATACACAGAGCAGTGTCCTGTCACTGTAGACCAGGTGAGGTTACACACAGACCAGTGTCCTGTCACTGTAGACCAGGTGAGGTTACACACAGACCAGTGTCCTGTCACTGTAGACCAGGTGAGGTTACACACAGACCAGTGTCCTGTCACTGTAGACCAGGTGAGGTTACATACAGACCAGTGTCCTGTCACTGTAGACCAGGTGAGGTTACACACAGACCAATGTCCTGTCACTGTAGACCAGGTGAGGTTACACACAGACCAGTGTCCTGTCACTATAGACCAGGTGAAGTTATACACAGACCAGTGTCCTGTCACTGTAGACCAGGTGAGGTTATACACAGACCAGTGTCCTGTCACTATAGACCAGGTGAGGTTACACACACACCAGTGTCCTGTCACTATAGACCAGGTGAGGTTATACACAGACCAGTGTCCTGTCACTGTAGACCAGGTGAGGTTATACATAGACCAGTGTCCTGTCACTATAGACCAGGTGAGGTTACACACAGACCAGTGTCCTGTCACTGTAGACCAGGTGAGGTTACACACAGACCAGTGTCCTGTCACTGTAGACCAGGTGAGGTTACACACAGACCAGTGTCCTGTCACTGTAGACCAGGTGAGGTTACATACAGACCAGTGTCCTGTCACTGTAGACCAGGTGAGGTTACACACAGACCAATGTCCTGTCACTGTAGACCAGGTGAGGTTATACATAGACCAGTGTCCTGTCACTGTAGACCAGGTGAGGTTATACACAGACCAGTGTCCTGTCACTATAGACCAGGTGAGGTTACACACAGACCAGTGCCCTGTCACTGTAGACCAGGTGAGGTTATACACAGACCAATGTCCTGTCACTATAGACCAGGTGAGGTTATACATAGACCAGTGCCCTGTCACTGTAGACCAGGTGAGGTTATACACAGACCAATGTCCTGTCACTGTAAACCAGGTGAGGTTACACACAGACCAATGTCCTGTCACTATAGACCAGGTGAGGTTACACACAGACCAGTGTCCTGTCACTGTAGACCAGGTGAGGTTACACACAGACCAATGTCCTGTCACTATAGACCAGCTGAGGTTATACACAGACCAGTGTCCTGTCACTATAGACCAGGTGAGGTTATATACAGACCAGTGCCCTGTCACTATAGACCAGGTGAGGTTATATACAGACCAGTGCCCTGTCACTGTAGACCAGGTGAGGTTGCACACAGACCAGTGTCCTGTCACTGTAGACCAGGTGAGGTTACACACAGACCAGTGCCCTGTCACTGTAGACCAGGTGAGGTTGCACACAGACCAGTGTCCTGTCACTATAGACCAGGTGAGGTTACACACAGACCAGTGTCCTGTCACTATAGACCAGGTGAGGTTACACACAGTCCAGTGTCCGGTCACTATAGACCAGGTGAGGTTATACACAGACCATTGTCCAGTCACTGTAGACCAGGTGAGGTTACACATAGACCAGTGTCCTGTCACTAGACCAGGTGAGGTTATACACAGACCAGTGTCCTGTCACTGTAGACCAGGTGAGGTTATACATAGACCAGTGTCCTGTCACTGTAGACCAGGTGAGGTTATACACAGACCAGTGTCCTGTCACTATAGACCAGGTGAGGTTATACACAGACCAGTGTCCTGTCACTGTAGACCAGGTGAGGTTACACACAGACCAGTGTCCTGTCACTGTAGACCAGGTAGGTTACACACAGACCAGTGTCCTGTCACTATAGACCAGGTGAGGTTATATACAGACCAGTGCCCTGTCACTATAGACCAGGTGAGGTTATATACAGACCAGTGCACTGTCACTGTAGACCAGGTGAGGTTACACACAGACCAGTGTCCTGTCACTGTAGACCAGGTGAGGTTACACACAGACCAATGTCGTGTCACTGTAGACCAGGTGAGGTTATACACAGACCAATGTCCTGTCACTATAGACCAGGTGAGGTTACACACAGACCAATGTCCTGTCACTGTAGACCAGGTGAGGTTATACACAGACCAGTGCCCTGTCACTATAGACCAGGTGAGGTTATACACAGACCAGTGCCCTGTCACTATAGACCAGGTGAGGTTATACACAGACCAGTGTCCTGTCACTGTAGACCAGGTGAGGTTACACACAGACCAATGTCCTGTCACTATAGACCAGGTGAGGTTACACACAGACCAATGTCCTGTCATTGCAGACCAGGTGAGGTTGCACACAGACCAGTGCCCTGTCACTGTAGACCAGGTGAGGTTATACACAGACCAGTGTACTGTCATTGCAGACCAGATGAGGTTATACACAGACCAGTGTCCTGTCACTATAGACCAGGTGAGGTTACACACAGACCAGTGTCCTGTCACTGTAGACCAGGTGAGGTTATACACAGACCAGTGTCCTGTCACTGTAAGCCAGGTGAGGTTATACACAGACCAGTGTCCTGTCACTGTAGACCAGGTGAGGTTATACATAGACCAGTGTCCTGTCACTGTAGACCAGGTGAGGTTATACACAGACCAGTGTCCTGTCACTATAGAGCAGGTGAGGTTATACACAGACCAGTGTCCTGTCACTATAGACCAGGTGAGGTTACACACAGACCAGTGTCCTGTCACTGTAGACCAGGTGAGGTTACACACAGACCAATGTCCTGTCACTATAGACGAGGTGAGGTTACACACAGACCAGTGTCCTGTCACTATAGACCAGGTGAGGTTATACACAGACCAGTGTCCTGTCACTATAGACCAGGTGAGGTTATACATAGACCAATGTCCTGTCACTGTAGACCAGGTGAGGTTATACACAGACCAGTGTCCTGTCACTATAGACCAGGTGAGGTTATACACAGACCAGTGTCCTGTCACTATAGACCAGGTGAGGTTACACACAGACCAGTGTCCTGTCACTATAGACCAGGTGAGGTTATACACAGACCAGTGTCCTGTCACTGTAGACCAGGTGAGGTTATACATAGACCAGTGTCTTGTCACTATAGACCAGGTGAGGTTACACACAGACCAGTGTCCTGTCACTGTAGACCAGGTGAGGTTACACACAGACCAGTGTCCTGTCACTGTAGACCAGGTGAGGTTACATACAGACCAGTGTCCTGTCACTGTAGATCAGGTGAGGTTACACACAGACCAATGTCCTGTCACTGTAGACCAGGTGAGGTTACACACAGACCAGGGTCCTGTCACTGTAGACCAGGTGAGGTTATACACAGACCAGTGTCCTGTCACTGTAGACCAGGTGAGGTTATACACAGACCAGTGTCCTGTCACTATAGACCAGGTGAGGTTACACACAGACCAGTGCCCTGTCACTGTAGACCAGGTGAGGTTATACACAGACCAATGTCCTGTCACTATAGACCAGGTGAGGTTATACATAGACCAGTGCCCTGTCACTGTAGACCAGGTGAGGTTATACACAGACCAACGTCCTGTCACTGTAGACCAGGTGAGGTTACACACAGACCAATGTCCTGTCACTATAGACCAGGTGAGGTTACACACAGACCAGTGTCCTGTCACTGTAGACCAGGTGAGGTTACACACAGACCAATGTCCTGTCACTATAGACCAGCTGAGGTTATACACAGACCAGTGTCCTGTCACTATAGACCAGGTGAGGTTACACACAGACCAGTGTCCTGTCACTGTAGACCAGGTGAGGTTACACACAGACCAATGTCCTGTCACTATAGACCAGGTGAGGTTATACACAGACCAGTGTCCTGTCACTGTAGACCAGGTGAGGTTACACACAGACCAATGTCCTGTCACTATAGACCAGGTGAGGTTACACACAGACCAGTGTCCTGTCACTGTAGACCAGGTGAGGTTACACACAGACCAATGTCCTGTCACTATACACCAGCTGACGTTATACACAGACCAGTGTCCTGTCACTGTAGACCAGGTGAGGTTGCACACAGACCAGTGTCCTGTCACTGTAGACCAGGTGAGGTTACACACAGACCAATGTCCTGTCACTATAGACCAGGTGAAGTTACACACAGACCAGTGTCCTGTCACTATAGACCAGGTGAGGTTATGCATAGACCAATGTCCTGTCACTGTAGACCAGTTGAGGTTATACACAGACCAGTGCCCTGTCACTATAGACCAGGTGAGGTTATACACAGACCAGTGCCCTGTCACTATAGACCAGGTGAGGTTATACACAGACCAGTGTCCTGTCACTGTAGACCAGGTGAGGTTATACATAGACCAGTTTTCTGTCACTGTAGACCAGGTGAGGTTATACACAGACCAGTATCCTGTCACTGTAGACCAGGTGAGGTTACACACAGACCAATGTCCTGTCACTGTAGACCAGGTGAGGTTATACACAGACCAGTGTCCTGTCACTATAGACCAGGTGAGGTTATATACAGACCAGTGCCCTGTCACTATAGACCAGGTGAGGTTATATACAGACCAGTGCCCTGTCACTGTAGACCAGGTGAGGTTGCACACAGACCAGTGTCCTGTCACTGTAGACCAGGTGAGGTTACACACAGACCAGTGCCCTGTCACTGTAGACCAGGTGAGGTTGCACACAGACCAGTGTCCTGTCACTATAGACCAGGTGAGGTTACACACAGACCAGTGTCCTGTCACTATAGACCAGGTGAGGTTACACACAGTCCAGTGTCCTGTCACTATAGACCAGGTGAGGTTATACACAGACCATTGTCCTGTCACTGTAGACCAGGTGAGGTTATACATAGACCAGTGTCCTGTCACTGTAGACCAGGTGAGGTTATACACAGACCAGTGTCCTGTCACTGTAGACCAGGTGAGGTTATACATAGACCAGTGTCCTGTCACTGTAGACCAGGTGAGGTTATACACAGACCAGTGTCCTGTCACTATAGACCAGGTGAGGTTATACACAGACCAGTGTCCTGTCACTGTAGACCAGGTGAGGTTACACACAGACCAGTGTCCTGTCACTGTAGACCAGGTGAGGTTACACACAGACCAGTGTCCTGTCACTATAGACCAGGTGAGGTTATATACAGACCAGTGCCCTGTCACTATAGACCAGGTGAGGTTATATACGGACCAGTGCACTGTCACTGTAGACCAGGTGAGGTTGCACACAGACCAGTGTCCTGTCACTGTAGACCAGGTGAGGTTACACACAGACCAGTGTCCTGTCACTGTAGACCAGGAGAGGTTACACACAGACCAGTGTCCTGTCACTGTAGACCAGGTGAGGTTACACACAGACCAATGTCGTGTCACTGTAGACCAGGTGAGGTTATACACAGACCAATGTCCTGTCACTATAGACCAGGTGAGGTTACACACAGACCAATGTCCTGTCACTGTAGACCAGGTTAGGTTATACACAGACCAGTGCCCTGTCACTATAGACCAGGTGAGGTTATACACAGACCAGTGCCCTGTCACTATAGACCAGGTGAGGTTATACACAGACCAGTGTCCTGTCACTGTAGACCAGGTGAGGTTACACACAGACCAATGTCCTGTCACTTTAGACCAGGTGAGGTTGCACACAGACCAGTGTCCTGTCACTGTAGACCAGGTGAGGTTACACACAGACCAGTGCCCTGTCACTGTAGACCAGGTGAGGTTGCACACAGACCAGTGTCCTGTCACTATAGACCAGGTGAGGTTACACACAGACCAGTGTCCTGTCACTATAGACCAGGTGAGGTTACACACAGTCCAGTGTCCTGTCACTATAGACCAGGTGAGGTTATACACAGACCATTGTCCAGTCACTGTAGACCAGGTGAGGTTATACATAGACCAGTGTCCTGTCACTGTAGACCAGGTGAGGTTATACACAGACCAGTGTCCTGTCACTGTAGACCAGGTGAGGTTATACATAGACCAGTGTCCTGTCACTGTAGACCAGGTGAGGTTATACACAGACCAGTGTCCTGTCACTATAGACCAGGTGAGGTTATACACAGACCAGTGTCCTGTCACTGTAGACCAGGTGAGGTTACACACAGACCAGTGTCCTGTCACTGTAGACCAGGTAGGTTACACACAGACCAGTGTCCTGTCACTATAGACCAGGTGAGGTTATATACAGACCAGTGCCCTGTCACTATAGACCAGGTGAGGTTATATACAGACCAGTGCACTGTCACTGTAGACCAGGTGAGGTTACACACAGACCAGTGTCCTGTCACTGTAGACCAGGTGAGTTTACACACAGACCAATGTCGTGTCACTGTAGACCAGGTGAGGTTATACACAGACCAATGTCCTGTCACTATAGACCAGGTGAGGTTACACACAGACCAATGTCCTGTCACTGTAGACCAGGTGAGGTTATACACAGACCAGTGCCCTGTCACTATAGACCAGGTGAGGTTATACACAGACCAGTGCCCTGTCACTATAGACCAGGTGAGGTTATACACAGACCAGTGTCCTGTCACTGTAGACCAGGTGAGGTTACACACAGACCAATGTCCTGTCACTATAGACCAGGTGAGGTTACACACAGACCAATGTCCTGTCATTGCAGACCAGGTGAGGTTGCACACAGACCAGTGCCCTGTCACTGTAGACCAGGTGAGGTTATACACAGACCAGTGTACTGTCATTGCAGACCAGATGAGGTTATTCACAGACCAGTGTCCTGTCACTATAGACCAGGTGAGGTTACACACAGACCAGTGTCCTGTCACTGTAGACCAGGTGAGGTTATACACAGACCAGTGTCCTGTCACTGTAAGCCAGGTGAGGTTATACACAGACCAGTGTCCTGTCACTGTAGACCAGGTGAGGTTATACATAGACCAGTGTCCTGTCACTGTAGACCAGGTGAGGTTATACACAGACCAGTGTCCTGTCACTATAGAGCAGGTGAGGTTATACACAGACCAGTGTCCTGTCACTATAGACCAGGTGAGGTTACACACAGACCAGTGTCCTGTCACTGTAGACCAGGTGAGGTTACACACAGACCAATGTCCTGTCACTATAGACGAGGTGAGGTTACACACAGACCAGTGTCCTGTCACTATAGACCAGGTGAGGTTATACACAGACCAGTGTCCTGTCACTATAGACCAGGTGAGGTTATACATAGACCAATGTCCTGTCACTGTAGACCAGGTGAGGTTATACACAGACCAGTGCCCTGTCACTATAGACCAGGTGAGGTTATACACAGACCAGTGTCCTGTCACTGTAGACCAGGTGAGGTTACACACAGACCAATGTCCTGTCACTATAGACCAGGTGAGGTTGCACACAGACCAGTGTCCTGTCACTGTAGACCAGGTGAGGTTACACACAGACCAGTGCCCTGTCACTGTAGACCAGGTGAGGTTGCACACAGACCAGTGTCCTGTCACTATAGACCAGGTGAGGTTACACACAGACCAGTGTCCTGTCACTATAGACCAGGTGAGGTTACACACAGTCCAGTGTCCTGTCACTATAGACCAGGTGAGGTTATACACAGACCATTGTCCAGTCACTGTAGACCAGGTGAGGTTATACATAGACCAGTGTCCTGTCACTGTAGACCAGGTGAGGTTATACACAGACCAGTGTCCTGTCACTGTAGACCAGGTGAGGTTATACATAGACCAGTGTCCTGTCACTGTAGACCAGGTGAGGTTATACACAGACCAGTGTCCTGTCACTATAGACCAGGTGAGGTTATACACAGACCAGTGTCCTGTCACTGTAGACCAGGTGAGGTTACACACAGACCAGTGTCCTGTCACTGTAGACCAGGTAGGTTACACACAGACCAGTGTCCTGTCACTATAGACCAGGTGAGGTTATATACAGACCAGTGCCCTGTCACTATAGACCAGGTGAGGTTATATACAGACCAGTGCACTGTCACTGTAGACCAGGTGAGGTTACACACAGACCAGTGTCCTGTCACTGTAGACCAGGTGAGGTTACACACAGACCAATGTCGTGTCACTGTAGACCAGGTGAGGTTATACACAGACCAATGTCCTGTCACTATAGACCAGGTGAGGTTACACACAGACCAATGTCCTGTCACTGTAGACCAGGTGAGGTTATACACAGACCAGTGCCCTGTCACTATAGACCAGGTGAGGTTATACACAGACCAGTGCCCTGTCACTATAGACCAGGTGAGGTTATACACAGACCAGTGTCCTGTCACTGTAGACCAGGTGAGGTTACACACAGACCAATGTCCTGTCACTATAGACCAGGTGAGGTTACACACAGACCAATGTCCTGTCATTGCAGACCAGGTGAGGTTGCACACAGACCAGTGCCCTGTCACTGTAGACCAGGTGAGGTTATACACAGACCAGTGTACTGTCATTGCAGACCAGATGAGGTTATACACAGACCAGTGTCCTGTCACTATAGACCAGGTGAGGTTACACACAGACCAGTGTCCTGTCACTGTAGACCAGGTGAGGTTATACACAGACCAGTGTCCTGTCACTGTAAGCCAGGTGAGGTTATACACAGACCAGTGTCCTGTCACTGTAGACCAGGTGAGGTTATACATAGACCAGTGTCCTGTCACTGTAGACCAGGTGAGGTTATACACAGACCAGTGTCCTGTCACTATAGAGCAGGTGAGGTTATACACAGACCAGTGTCCTGTCACTATAGACCAGGTGAGGTTACACACAGACCAGTGTCCTGTCACTGTAGACCAGGTGAGGTTACACACAGACCAATGTCCTGTCACTATAGACGAGGTGAGGTTACACACAGACCAGTGTCCTGTCACTATAGACCAGGTGAGGTTATACACAGACCAGTGTCCTGTCACTATAGACCAGGTGAGGTTATACATAGACCAATGTCCTGTCACTGTAGACCAGGTGAGGTTATACACAGACCAGTGTCCTGTCACTATAGACCAGGTGAGGTTATACACAGACCAGTGTCCTGTCACTATAGACCAGGTGAGGTTACACACAGACCAGTGTCCTGTCACTATAGACCAGGTGAGGTTATACACAGACCAGTGTCCTGTCACTGTAGACCAGGTGAGGTTATACATAGACCAGTGTCTTGTCACTATAGACCAGGTGAGGTTACACACAGACCAGTGTCCTGTCACTGTAGACCAGGTGAGGTTACACACAGACCAGTGTCCTGTCACTGTAGACCAGGTGAGGTTACATACAGACCAGTGTCCTGTCACTGTAGATCAGGTGAGGTTACACACAGACCAATGTCCTGTCACTGTAGACCAGGTGAGGTTACACACAGACCAGGGTCCTGTCACTGTAGACCAGGTGAGGTTATACACAGACCAGTGTCCTGTCACTGTAGACCAGGTGAGGTTATACACAGACCAGTGTCCTGTCACTATAGACCAGGTGAGGTTACACACAGACCAGTGCCCTGTCACTGTAGACCAGGTGAGGTTATACACAGACCAATGTCCTGTCACTATAGACCAGGTGAGGTTATACATAGACCAGTGCCCTGTCACTGTAGACCAGGTGAGGTTATACACAGACCAACGTCCTGTCACTGTAGACCAGGTGAGGTTACACACAGACCAATGTCCTGTCACTATAGACCAGGTGAGGTTACACACAGACCAGTGTCCTGTCACTGTAGACCAGGTGAGGTTACACACAGACCAATGTCCTGTCACTATAGACCAGCTGAGGTTATACACAGACCAGTGTCCTGTCACTATAGACCAGGTGAGGTTACACACAGACCAGTGTCCTGTCACTGTAGACCAGGTGAGGTTACACACAGACCAATGTCCTGTCACTATAGACCAGGTGAGGTTATACACAGACCAGTGTCCTGTCACTGTAGACCAGGTGAGGTTACACACAGACCAATGTCCTGTCACTATAGACCAGGTGAGGTTACACACAGACCAGTGTCCTGTCACTGTAGACCAGGTGAGGTTACACACAGACCAATGTCCTGTCACTATAGACCAGCTGACGTTATACACAGACCAGTGTCCTGTCACTGTAGACCAGGTGAGGTTGCACACAGACCAGTGTCCTGTCACTGTAGACCAGGTGAGGTTACACACAGACCAATGTCCTGTCACTATAGACCAGGTGAAGTTACACACAGACCAGTGTCCTGTCACTATAGACCAGGTGAGGTTATGCATAGACCAATGTCCTGTCACTGTAGACCAGTTGAGGTTATACACAGACCAGTGCCCTGTCACTATAGACCAGGTGAGGTTATACACAGACCAGTGCCCTGTCACTATAGACCAGGTGAGGTTATACACAGACCAGTGTCCTGTCACTGTAGACCAGGTGAGGTTATACATAGACCAGTTTTCTGTCACTGTAGACCAGGTGAGGTTATACACAGACCAGTATCCTGTCACTGTAGACCAGGTGAGGTTACACACAGACCAATGTCCTGTCACTGTAGACCAGGTGAGGTTATACACAGACCAGTGTCCTGTCACTATAGACCAGGTGAGGTTATATACAGACCAGTGCCCTGTCACTATAGACCAGGTGAGGTTATATACAGACCAGTGCCCTGTCACTGTAGACCAGGTGAGGTTGCACACAGACCAGTGTCCTGTCACTGTAGACCAGGTGAGGTTACACACAGACCAGTGCCCTGTCACTGTAGACCAGGTGAGGTTGCACACAGACCAGTGTCCTGTCACTATAGACCAGGTGAGGTTACACACAGACCAGTGTCCTGTCACTATAGACCAGGTGAGGTTACACACAGTCCAGTGTCCTGTCACTATAGACCAGGTGAGGTTATACACAGACCATTGTCCTGTCACTGTAGACCAGGTGAGGTTATACATAGACCAGTGTCCTGTCACTGTAGACCAGGTGAGGTTATACACAGACCAGTGTCCTGTCACTGTAGACCAGGTGAGGTTATACATAGACCAGTGTCCTGTCACTGTAGACCAGGTGAGGTTATACACAGACCAGTGTCCTGTCACTATAGACCAGGTGAGGTTATACACAGACCAGTGTCCTGTCACTGTAGACCAGGTGAGGTTACACACAGACCAGTGTCCTGTCACTGTAGACCAGGTGAGGTTACACACAGACCAGTGTCCTGTCACTATAGACCAGGTGAGGTTATATACAGACCAGTGCCCTGTCACTATAGACCAGGTGAGGTTATATACGGACCAGTGCACTGTCACTGTAGACCAGGTGAGGTTGCACACAGACCAGTGTCCTGTCACTGTAGACCAGGTGAGGTTACACACAGACCAGTGTCCTGTCACTGTAGACCAGGTGAGGTTACACACAGACCAGTGTCCTGTCACTGTAGACCAGGTGAGGTTACACACAGACCAATGTCGTGTCACTGTAGACCAGGTGAGGTTATACACAGACCAATGTCCTGTCACTATAGACCAGGTGAGGTTACACACAGACCAATGTCCTGTCACTGTAGACCAGGTTAGGTTATACACAGACCAGTGCCCTGTCACTATAGACCAGGTGAGGTTATACACAGACCAGTGCCCTGTCACTATAGACCAGGTGAGGTTATACACAGACCAGTGTCCTGTCACTGTAGACCAGGTGAGGTTACACACAGACCAATGTCCTGTCACTATAGACCAGGTGAGGTTGCACACAGACCAGTGTCCTGTCACTGTAGACCAGGTGAGGTTACACACAGACCAGTGCCCTGTCACTGTAGACCAGGTGAGGTTGCACACAGACCAGTGTCCTGTCACTATAGACCAGGTGAGGTTACACACAGACCAGTGTCCTGTCACTATAGACCAGGTGAGGTTACACACAGTCCAGTGTCCTGTCACTATAGACCAGGTGAGGTTATACACAGACCATTGTCCAGTCACTGTAGACCAGGTGAGGTTATACATAGACCAGTGTCCTGTCACTGTAGACCAGGTGAGGTTATACACAGACCAGTGTCCTGTCACTGTAGACCAGGTGAGGTTATACATAGACCAGTGTCCTGTCACTGTAGACCAGGTGAGGTTATACACAGACCAGTGTCCTGTCACTATAGACCAGGTGAGGTTATACACAGACCAGTGTCCTGTCACTGTAGACCAGGTGAGGTTACACACAGACCAGTGTCCTGTCACTGTAGACCAGGTAGGTTACACACAGACCAGTGTCCTGTCACTATAGACCAGGTGAGGTTATATACAGACCAGTGCCCTGTCACTATAGACCAGGTGAGGTTATATACAGACCAGTGCACTGTCACTGTAGACCAGGTGAGGTTACACACAGACCAGTGTCCTGTCACTGTAGACCAGGTGAGGTTACACACAGACCAATGTCGTGTCACTGTAGACCAGGTGAGGTTATACACAGACCAATGTCCTGTCACTATAGACCAGGTGAGGTTACACACAGACCAATGTCCTGTCACTGTAGACCAGGTGAGGTTATACACAGACCAGTGCCCTGTCACTATAGACCAGGTGAGGTTATACACAGACCAGTGCCCTGTCACTATAGACCAGGTGAGGTTATACACAGACCAGTGTCCTGTCACTGTAGACCAGGTGACGTTACACACAGACCAATGTCGTGTCACTGTAGACCAGGTGAGGTTATACACAGACCAATGTCCTGTCACTATAGACCAGGTGAGGTTACACACAGACCAATGTCCTGTCACTGTAGACCTGGTGAGGTTATACACAGACCAGTGCCCTGTCACTATAGACCAGGTGAGGTTATACACAGACCAGTGCCCTGTCACTATAGACCAGGTGAGGTTATACACAGACCAGTGTCCTGTCACTGTAGACCAGGTGAGGTTACACACAGACCAATGTCCTGTCACTATAGACCAGGTGAGGTTACACACAGACCAATGTCCTGTCATTGCAGACCAGGTGAGGTTGCACACAGACCAGTGCCCTGTCACTGTAGACCAGGTGAGGTTATACACAGACCAGTGTACTGTCATTGCAGACCAGATGAGGTTATACACAGACCAGTGTCCTGTCACTGTAGACCAGGTGAGGTTACACACAGACCAATGTCCTGTCACTATAGACGAGGTGAGGTTACACACAGACCAGTGTCCTGTCACTATAGACCAGGTGAGGTTATACACAGACCAGTGTCCTGTCACTATAGACCAGGTGAGGTTATACATAGACCAATGTCCTGTCACTGTAGACCAGGTGAGGTTATACACAGACCAGTGTCCTGTCACTATAGACCAGGTGAGGTTATACACAGACCAGTGTCCTGTCACTATAGACCAGGTGAGGTTACACACAGACCAGTGTCCTGTCACTATAGACCAGGTGAGGTTATACACAGACCAGTGTCCTGTCACTGTAGACCAGGTGAGGTTATACATAGACCAGTGTCCTGTCACTATAGACCAGGTGAGGTTACACACAGACCAGTGTCCTGTCACTATAGACCAGGTGAGGTTACACACAGACCAGTGTCCTGTCACTGTAGACCAGGTGAGGTTATACATAGACCAGTGTCCTGTCACTATAGACCAGGTGAGGTTACACACAGACCAGTGTCCTGTCACTATAGACCAGGTGAGGTTACACACAGACCAGTGTCCTGTCACTGTAGACCAGGTGAGGTTACACACAGACCAGTGTCCTGTCACTGTAGACCAGGTGAGGTTACATACAGACCAGTGTCCTGTCACTGTAGACCAGGTGAGGTTACCCACAGACCAATGTCCTGTCACTGTAGACCAGGTGAGGTTACACACAGACCAGTGTCCTGTCACTGTAGACCAGGTGAGGTTATACACAGACCAGTGTCCTGTCACTGTAGACCAGGTGAGTTTATACACAGACCAATGTCCTGTCACTATAGACCAGGTGAGGTTATACACAGACCAATGTCCTGTCACTATAGACCAGGTGAGGTTATACATAGACCAGTGCCCTGTCACTGTAGACCAGGTGAGGTTATACACAGACCAATGTCCTGTCACTGTAGACCAGGTGAGGTTACACACAGACCAATGTCCTGTCACTATAGACCAGGTGAGGTTACACACAGACCAGTGTCCTGTCACTATAGACCAGGTGAGGTTACACACAGACCAATGTCCTGTCACTATAGACCAGCTGAGGTTATACACAGACCAGTGTCCTGTCACTATAGACCAGGTGAGGTTACACACAGACCAGTGTCCTGTCACTGTAGACCAGGTGAGGTTACACACAGACCAATGTCCTGTCACTATAGACCAGGTGAGGTTATACACAGACCAGTGTCCTGTCACTGTAGACCAGGTGAGGTTACACACAGACCAATGTCCTGTCACTATAGACCAGGTGAGGTTACACACAGACCAGTGTCCTGTCACTGTAGACCAGGTGAGGTTACACACAGACCAATGTCCTGTCACTATAGACCAGCTGACGTTATACACAGACCAGTGTCCTGTCACTATAGACCAGGTGAGGTTACACACAGACCAATGTCCTGTCACTATAGACCAGCTGAGGTTATACACAGACCAGTGTCCTGTCACTATAGACCAGGTGAGGTTACACACAGACCAGTGTCCTGTCACTGTAGACCAGGTGAGGTTACACACAGACCAATGTCCTGTCACTATAGACCAGGTGAGGTTATACACAGACCAGTGTCCTGTCACTGTAGACCAGGTGAGGTTACACACAGACCAATGTCCTGTCACTATAGACCAGGTGAGGTTACACACAGACCAGTGTCCTGTCACTGTAGACCAGGTGAGGTTACACACAGACCAATGTCCTGTCACTATAGACCAGCTGACGTTATACACAGACCAGTGTCCTGTCACTATAGACCAGGTGAGGTTGCACACAGACCAGTGTCCTGTCACTGTAGACCAGGTGAGGTTACACACAGACCAATGTCCTGTCACTATAGACCAGGTGAAGTTACGCACAGACCAGTGTCCTGTCACTATAGACCAGGTGAGGTTATGCATAGACCAATGTCCTGTCACTGTAGACCAGATGAGGTTATACACAGACCAGTGCCCTGTCACTATAGACCAGGTGAGGTTATACACAGACCAGTGCCCTGTCACTGTAGACCAGGTGAGGTTATACATAGACCAGTTTTCTGTCACTGTAGACCAGGTGAGGTTACACACAGACCAGTGTCCTGTCACTGTAGACCAGGTGAGGTTACACACAGACCAATGTCCTGTCACTATAGACCAGGTGAGGTTATACACAGACCAGTTTCCTGTCACTGTAGACCAGGTGAGGTTACACACAGACCAGTGTCCTGTCACTATAGACCAGGTGAGGTTACACACAGACCAGTGTCCTGTCACTGTAGACCAGGTGAGGTTATACACAGACCAATGTCCTGTCACTATAGACCAGCTGAGGTTATACACAGACCAGTGTCCTGTCACTATAGACCAGGTGAGGTTATACACAGACCAGTTTCCTGTCACTGTAGACCAGGTGAGGTTATACACAGACCAGTGTCCTGTCACTATAGACCAGGTGAGGTTATACACAGACCAGTGTCCTGTCACTGTAGACCAGGTGAGGTTACACACAGACCAATGTCCTGTCACTATAGACCAGGTGAGGTTACACACAGACCAGTGTCCTGTCACTGTAGACCAGGTGAGGTTACACACAGACCAGTGTCCTGTCACTGTAGACCAGGTGAGGTTACACACAGACCAGTGTCCTGTCACTGTAGACCAGGTGAGGTTACACACAGACCAGTGTCCTGTCACTGTAGACCAGGTGAGGTTACACACAGACCAATGTCCTGTCACTATAGACCAGGTGAGGTTACACACAGACCAGTGTCCTGTCACTGTAGACCAGGTGAGGTTACACACAGACCAGTGCCCTGTCACTGTAGACCAGGTGAGGTTGCACACAGACCAGTGTCCTGTCACTATAGACCAGGTGAGGTTACACACAGACCAGTGTCCTGTCACTATAGACCAGGTGAGGTTACACACAGTCCAGTGTCCTGTCACTATAGACCAGGTGAGGTTATACACAGACCATTGTCCTGTCACTGTAGACCAGGTGAGGTTATACATAGACCAGTGTCCTGTCACTGTAGACCAGGTGAGGTTATACACAGACCAGTGTCCTGTCACTGTAGACCAGGTGAGGTTATACATAGACCAGTGTCCTGTCACTGTAGACCAGGTGAGGTTATACACAGACCAGTGTCCTGTCACTATAGACCAGGTGAGGTTATACACAGACCAGTGTCCTGTCACTGTAGACCAGGTGAGGTTACACACAGACCAGTGTCCTGTCACTGTAGACCAGGTGAGGTTACACACAGACCAGTGTCCTGTCACTGTAGACCAGGTGAGGTTATACACAGACCAGTGCCCTGTCACTATAGACCAGGTGAGGTTATACACAGACCAGTGCACTGTCACTGTAGACCAGGTGAGGTTGCACACAGACCAGTGTCCTGTCACTGTAGACCAGGTGAGGTTATACACAGACCAGTGTCCTGTCACTGTAGACCAGGTGAGGTTACACACAGACCAGTGTCCTGTCACTGTAGACCAGGTGAGGTTACACACAGACCAATGTCGTGTCACTGTAGACCAGGTGAGGTTATACACAGACCAATGTCCTGTCACTATAGACCAGGTGAGGTTACACACAGACCAATGTCCTGTCACTGTAGACCAGGTGAGGTTATACACAGACCAGTGCCCTGTCACTGTAGACCAGGTGAGGTTATACACAGACCAGTGCCCTGTCACTATAGACCAGGTGAGGTTATACACAGACCAGTGTCCTGTCACTGTAGACCAGGTGAGGTTACACACAGACCAATGTCCTGTCACTATAGACCAGGTGAGGTTACACACAGACCAATGTCCTGTCATTGCAGACCAGGTGAGGTTGCACACAGACCAGTGCCCTGTCACTGTAGACCAGGTGAGGTTATACACAGACCAGTGTCCTGTCACTGTAAGCCAGGTGAGGTTATACACAGACCAGTGTCCTGTCACTGTAGACCAGGTGAGGTTATACATAGACCAGTTTTCTGTCACTGTAGACCAGGTGAGGTTATACACAGACCAGTATCCTGTCACTGTAGACCAGGTGAGGTTGCACACAGACCAGTGTCCTGTCACTGTAGACCAGGTGAGGTTACACACAGACCAGTGCCCTGTCACTGTAGACCAGGTGAGGTTGCACACAGACCAGTGTCCTGTCACTATAGACCAGGTGAGGTTACACACAGACCAGTGTCCTGTCACTATAGACCAGGTGAGGTTACACACAGTCCAGTGTCCTGTCACTATAGACCAGGTGAGGTTATACACAGACCAGTGTCCTGTCACTGTAGACCAGGTGAGGTTATACACAGACCAGTGTCCTGTCACTGTAGACCAGGTGAGGTTATACACAGACCAGTGTCCTGTCACTGTAGACCAGGTGAGGTTATACATAGACCAGTGTCCTGTCACTGTAGACCAGGTGAGGTTATACACAGACCAGTGTCCTGTCACTATAGACCAGGTGAGGTTATACACAGACCAGTGTCCTGTCACTGTAGACCAGGTGAGGTTACACACAGACCAGTGTCCTGTCACTGTAGACCAGGTGAGGTTACACACAGACCAGTGTCCTGTCACTATAGACCAGGTGAGGTTATATACAGACCAGTGCCCTGTCACTATAGACCAGGTGAGGTTATATACAGACCAGTGCACTGTCACTGTAGACCAGGTGAGGTTGCACACAGACCAGTGTCCTGTCACTGTAGACCAAGTGAGGTTACACACAGACCAGTGTCCTGTCACTGTAGACCAGGTGAGGTTACACACAGACCAGTGTCCTGTCACTGTAGACCAGGTGAGGTTACACACAGACCAATGTCGTGTCACTGTAGACCAGGTGAGGTTATACACAGACCAATGTCCTGTCACTATAGACCAGGTGAGGTTACACACAGACCAATGTCCTGTCACTGTAGACCAGGTGAGGTTATACACAGACCAGTGCCCTGTCACTTTAGACCAGGTGAGGTTATACACAGACCAGTGCCCTGTCACTATAGACCAGGTGAGGTTATACACAGACCAGTGTCCTGTCACTGTAGACCAGGTGAGGTTACACACAGACCAATGTCCTGTCACTATAGACCAGGTGAGGTTACACACAGACCAATGTCCTGTCATTGCAGACCAGGTGAGGTTGCACACAGACCAGTGCCCTGTCACTGTAGACCAGGTGAGGTTATACACAGACCAGTGTACTGTCATTGCAGACCAGATGAGGTTATACACAGACCAGTGTCCTGTCACTATAGACCAGGTGAGGTTACACACAGACCAGTGTCCTGTCACTGTAGAC
This sequence comes from Carcharodon carcharias, assembly GCF_017639515.1. Classification (NCBI taxonomy): domain Eukaryota; kingdom Metazoa; phylum Chordata; class Chondrichthyes; order Lamniformes; family Lamnidae; genus Carcharodon; species Carcharodon carcharias. The sequence goes on from NC_054499.1 coordinate 2,066,010, forward strand.
CAGGTGAGGTTATACACAGACCAGTGTCCTGTCACTGTAAGCCAGGTGAGGTTATACACAGACCAGTGTCCTGTCACTGTAGACCAGGTGAGGTTATACATAGACCAGTGTCCTGTCACTGTAGACCAGGTGAGGTTATACACAGACCAGTGTCCTGTCACTATAGACCAGGTGAGGTTACACACAGACCAGTGTCCTGTCACTATAGACCAGGTGAGGTTATACACAGACCAGTGTCCTGTCACTATAGACCAGGTGAGGTTATACATAGACCAATGTCCTGTCACTGTAGACCAGGTGAGGTTATACACAGACCAGTGTCCTGTCACTATAGACCAGGTGAGGTTATACACAGACCAGTGTCCTGTCACTATAGACCAGGTGAGGTTACACACAGACCAGTGTCCTGTCACTATAGACCAGGTGAGGTTATACATAGACCAGTGTCCTGTCACTGTAGACCAGGTGAGGTTATACATAGACCAGTGTCCTGTCACTATAGACCAGGTGAGGTTACACACAGACCAGTGTCCTGTCACTATAGACCAGGTGAGGTTACACACAGACCAGTGTCCTGTCACTGTAGACCAGGTGAGGTTATACATAGACCAGTGTCCTGTCACTATAGACCAGGTGAGGTTACACACAGACCAGTGTCCTGTCACTATAGACCAGGTGAGGTTACACACAGACCAGTGTCCTGTCACTGTAGACCAGGTGAGGTTACACACAGACCAGTGTCCTGTCACTGTAGACCAGGTGAGGTTACATACAGACCAGTGTCCTGTCACTGTAGACCAGGTGAGGTTACCCACAGACCAATGTCCTGTCACTGTAGACCAGGTGAGGTTACACACAGACCAGGGTCCTGTCACTGTAGACCAGGTGAGGTTATACACAGACCAGTGTCCTGTCACTGTAGACCAGGTGAGGTTATACACAGACCAGTGTCCTGTCACTATAGACCAGGTGAGGTTACACACAGACCAGTGCCCTGTCACTGTAGACCAGGTGAGGTTATACACAGACCAATGTCCTGTCACTATAGACCAGGTGAGGTTATACATAGACCAGTGCCCTGTCACTGTAGACCAGGTGAGGTTATACACAGACCAATGTCCTGTCACTGTAGACCAGGTGAGGTTACACACAGACCAATGTCCTGTCACTATAGACCAGGTGAGGTTACACACAGACCAGTGTCCTGTCACTATAGACCAGGTGAGGTTACACACAGACCAATGTCCTGTCACTATAGACCAGCTGAGGTTATACACAGACCAGTGTCCTGTCACTATAGACCAGGTGAGGTTACACACAGACCAGTGTCCTGTCACTGTAGACCAGGTGAGGTTACACACAGACCAATGTCCTGTCACTATAGACCAGGTGAGGTTATACACAGACCAGTGTCCTGTCACTGTAGACCAGGTGAGGTTACACACAGACCAATGTCCTGTCACTATAGACCAGGTGAGGTTACACACAGACCAGTGTCCTGTCACTGTAGACCAGGTGAGGTTACACACAGACCAATGTCCTGTCACTATAGACCAGCTGACGTTATACACAGACCAGTGTCCTGTCACTATAGACCAGGTGAGGTTGCACACAGACCAGTGTCCTGTCACTGTAGAGCAGGTGAGGTTACACACAGACCAATGTCCTGTCACTATAGACCAGGTGAAGTTACACACAGACCAGTGTCCTGTCACTATAGACCAGGTGAGGTTATACATAGACCAATGTCCTGTCACTGTAGACCAGGTGAGGTTATACACAGACCAGTGCCCTGTCACTATAGACCAGGTGAGGTTATACACAGACCAGTGCCCTGTCACTATAGACCAGGTGAGGTTATACACAGACCAGTGTCCTGTCACTGTAGACCAGGTGAGGTTATACATAGACCAGTTTTCTGTCACTGTAGACCAGGTGAGGTTATACACAGACCAGTATCCTGTCACTGTAGACCAGGTGAGGTTACACACAGACCAATGTCCTGTCACTGTAGACCAGGTGAGTTTATACACAGACCAGTGTCCTGTCACTATAGACCAGGTGAGGTTATATACAGACCAGTGCCCTGTCACTATAGACCAGGTGAGGTTATATACAGACCAGTGCCCTGTCACTGTAGACCAGGTGAGGTTGCACACAGACCAGTGTCCTGTCACTGTAGACCAGGTGAGGTTACACACAGACCAGTGCCCTGTCACTGTAGACCAGGTGAGGTTGCACACAGACCAGTGTCCTGTCACTATAGATCAGGTGAGGTTACACACAGACCAGTGTCCTGTCACTATAGACCAGGTGAGGTTACACACAGTCCAGTGTCCTGTCACTGTAGACCAGGTGAGGTTGTACACAGACCATTGTCCTGTCACTGTAGACCAGGTGAGGTTATACATAGACCAGTGTCCTGTCACTGTAGACCAGGTGAGGTTATACACAGACCAGTGTCCTGTCACTGTAGACCAGGTGAGGTTATACATCGACCAGTGTCCTGTCACTGTAGACCAGGTGAGGTTATACACAGACCAGTGTCCTGTCACTATAGACCAGGTGAGGTTATACACAGACCAGTGTCCTGTCACTGTAGACCAGGTGAGGTTACACACAGACCAGTGTCCTGTCACTGTAGACCAGGTGAGGTTACACACAGACCAGTGTCCTGTCACTATAGACCAGGTGAGGTTATATACAGACCAGTGCACTGTCACTGTAGACCAGGTGAGGTTGCACACAGACCAGTGTCCTGTCACTGTAGACCAGGTGAGGTTACACACAGACCAGTGTCCTGTCACTGTAGACCAGGTGAGGTTACACACAGACCAGTGTCCTGTCACTGTAGACCAGGTGAGGTTACACACAGACCAATGTCGTGTCACTGTAGACCAGGTGAGGTTATACACAGACCAATGTCCTGTCACTATAGACCAGGTGAGGTTACACACAGACCAATGTCCTGTCACTGTAGACCTGGTGAGGTTATACACAGACCAGTGCCCTGTCACTATAGACCAGGTGAGGTTATACACAGACCAGTGACCTGTCACTATAGACCAGGTGAGGTTATACACAGACCAGTGTCCTGTCACTGTAGACCAGGTGAGGTTACACACAGACCAATGTCCTGTCACTATAGACCAGGTGAGGTTACACACAGACCAATGTCCTGTCATTGCAGACCAGGTGAGGTTGCACACAGACCAGTGCCCTGTCACTGTAGACCAGGTGAGGTTATACACAGACCAGTGTACTGTCATTGCAGACCAGATGAGGTTATACACAGACCAGTGTCCTGTCACTATAGACCAGGTGAGGTTACACACAGACCAGTGTCCTGTCACTGTAGACCAGGTGAGGTTATACACAGACCAGTGTCCTGTCACTGTAAGCCAGGTGAGATTATACACAGACCAGTGTCCTGTCACTGTAGACCAGGTGAGGTTATACATAGACCAGTGTCCTGTCACTGTAGACCAGGTGAGGTTATACACAGACCAGTGTCCTGTCACTATAGACCAGGTGAGGTTATACACAGACCAGTGTCCTGTCACTATAGACCAGGTGAGGTTACACACAGACCAGTGTCCTGTCACTGTAGACCAGGTGAGGTTACACACAGACCAATGTCCTGTCACTATAGACCAGGTGAGGTTATACACAGACCAGTGTCCTGTCACTATAGACCAGGTGAGGTTACACACAGACCAGTGTCCTGTCACTATAGACCAGGTGAGGTTATACACAGACCAGTGTCCTGTCACTGTAGACCAGGTGAGGTTATACATAGACCAGTGTCCTGTCACTATAGACCAGGTGAGGTTACACACAGACCAGTGTCCTGTCACTATAGACCAGGTGAGGTTACACACAGACCAGTGTCCTGTCGCTGTAGACCAGGTGAGGTTATACATAGACCAGTGTCCTGTCACTATAGACCAGGTGAGGTTACACACAGACCAGTGTCCTGTCACTATAGACCAGGTGAGGTTACACACAGACCAGTGTCCTGTCACTGTAGACCAGGTGAGGTTACACACAGACCAGTGTCCTGTCACTGTAGACCAGGTGAGGTTACATACAGACCAGTGTCCTGTCACTGTAGACCAGGTGAGGTTACACACAGACCAATGTCCTGTCACTGTAGACCAGGTGAGATTACACACAGACCAGGGTCCTGTCACTGTAGACCAGGTGAGGTTATACACAGACCAGTGTCCTGTCACTGTAGACCAGGTGAGGTTATACACAGACCAGTGTCCTGTCACTATAGACCAGGTGAGGTTACACACAGACCAGTGCCCTGTCACTGTAGACCAGGTGAGGTTATACACAGACCAATGTCCTGTCACTATAGACCAGGTGAGGTTATACATAGACCAGTGCCCTGTCACTGTAGACCAGGTGAGGTTATACACAGACCAATGTCCTGTCACTGTAGACCAGGTGAGGTTGCACACAGACCAATGTCCTGTCACTATAGATCAGGTGAGGTTACACACAGACCAGTGTCCTGTCACTGTAGACCAGGTGAGGTTACACACAGACCAATGTCCTGTCACTATAGACCAGGTGAGGTTATACACAGACCAGTGTCCTGTCACTGTAGACCAGGTGAGGTTACACACAGACCAGTGTCCTGTCACTGTAGACCAGGTGAGGTTACACACAGACCAATGTCCTGTCACTATAGACCAGGTGAGGTTATACACAGACCAGTGTCCTGTCACTGTAGACCAGGTGAGGTTACACACAGACCAATGTCCTGTCACTATAGACCAGGTGAGGTTACACACAGACCAGTGTCCTGTCACTGTAGACCAGGTGAGGTTACACACAGACCAATGTCCTGTCACTATAGACCAGCTGACGTTATACACAGACCAGTGTCCTGTCACTATAGACCAGGTGAGGTTGCACACAGATCAGTGTCCTGTCACTATAGACCAGGTGAGGTTATGCATAGACCAATGTCCTGTCACTGTAGACCAGGTGAGGTTATACACAGACCAGTGCCCTGTCACTATAGACCAGGTGAGGTTATACACAGACCAGTGCCCTGTCACTATAGACCAGGTGAGGTTATACACAGACCAGTGTCCTGTCACTGTAGACCAGGTGAGGTTATACATAGACCAGTTTTCTGTCACTGTAGACCAGGTGAGGTTATACACAGACCAGTATCCTGTCACTGTAGACCAGGTGAGGTTACACACAGACCAGTGTCCTGTCACTGTAGACCAGGTGAGGTTATACCCAGACCAGTGTCCTGTCACTATAGACCAGGTGAGGTTATATACAGACCAGTGCCCTGTCACTATAGACCAGGTGAGGTTATATACAGACCAGTGCCCTGTCACTGTAGACCAGGTGAGGTTGCACACAGACCAGTGTCCTGTCACTGTAGACCAGGTGAGGTTGCACACAGACCAGTGCCCTGTCACTGTAGACCAGGTGAGGTTGCACACAGACCAGTGTCCTGTCACTATAGACCAGGTGAGGTTACACACAGACCAGTGTCCTGTCACTCTAGACCAGGTGAGGTTACACACAGTCCAGTGTCCTGTCACTATAGACCAGGTGAGGTTATACACAGACCATTGTCCTGTCACTGTAGACCAGGTGAGGTTATACATAGACCAGTGTCCTGTCACTGTAGACCAGGTGAGGTTATACACAGACCAGTGTCCTGTCACTGTAGACCAGGTGAGGTTATACATCGACCAGTGTCCTGTCACTGTAGACCAGGTGAGGTTATACACAGACCAGTGTCCTGTCACTATAGACCAGGTGAGGTTATACACAGACCAGTGTCCTGTCACTGTAGACCAGGTGAGGTTACACACAGACCAGTGTCCTGTCACTGTAGACCAGGTGAGGTTACACACAGACCAGTGTCCTGTCACTATAGACCAGGTGAGGTTATATACAGACCAGTGCCCTGTCACTATAGACCAGGTGAGGTTATATACAGACCAGTGCACTGTCACTGTAGACCAGGTGAGGTTGCACAAAGACCAGTGTCCTGTCACTGTAGACCAGGAGAGGTTACACACAGACCAGTGTCCGCCCACTGTAGACCAGGTGAGGTTATACACAGACCAGTGTCCTGTCACTGTAGACCAGGTGAGGTTATACACAGACCAGTGTCCTGTCACTGTAGACCAGGTGAGGTTACACACAGACCAGTGTCCTGTCACTGTAGACCAGGTGAGGTTACACACAGACCAATGTCCTGTCACTATAGACCAGGTGAGGTTACACACAGACCAGTGTCCTGTCACTGTAGACCAGGTGAGGTTACACACAGACCAATGGCCTGTCACTATAGACCAGCTGACGTTATACACAGACCAGTGTCCTGTCACTATAGACCAGGTGAGGTTGCACACAGACCAGTGTCCTGTCACTGTAGACCAGGTGAGGTTACACACAGACCAATGTCCTGTCACTATAGACCAGGTGAAGTTACACACAGACCAGTGTCCTGTCACTATAGACCAGGTGAGGTTATGCATAGACCAATATCCTGTCACTGTAGACCAGGTGAGGTTATACACAGACCAGTGCCCTGTCACTATAGACCAGGTGAGGTTATACACAGACCAGTGCCCTGTCACTATAGACCAGGTGAAGTTACACACAGACCAGTGTCCTGTCACTATAGACCAGGTGAGGTTATGCATAGACCAATATCCTGTCACTGTAGACCAGGTGAGGTTATACACAGACCAGTGCCCTGTCACTATAGACCAGGTGAGGTTATATACAGACCAGTGCCCTGTCACTATAGACCAGGTGAGGTTATATACAGACCAGTGCACTGTCACTGTAGACCAGGTGAGGTTGCACACAGACCAGTGTCCTGTCACTGTAGACCAGGAGAGGTTACACACAGACCAGTGTCCTGTCACTGTAGACCAGGTGAGGTTATACACAGACCAGTGTCCTGTCACTGTAGACCAGGTGAGGTTATACACAGACCAGTGTCCTGTCACTGTAGACCAGGTGAGGTTACACACAGACCAGTGTCCTGTCACTGTAGACCAGGTGAGGTTACACACAGACCAATGTCCTGTCACTATAGACCAGGTGAGGTTACACACAGACCAGTGTCCTGTCACTGTAGACCAGGTGAGGTTACACACAGACCAATGGCCTGTCACTATAGACCAGCTGACGTTATACACAGACCAGTGTCCTGTCACTATAGACCAGGTGAGGTTGCACACAGACCAGTGTCCTGTCACTGTAGACCAGGTGAGGTTACACACAGACCAATGTCCTGTCACTATAGACCAGGTGAAGTTACACACAGACCAGTGTCCTGTCACTATAGACCAGGTGAGGTTATGCATAGACCAATATCCTGTCACTGTAGACCAGGTGAGGTTATACACAGACCAGTGCCCTGTCACTATAGACCAGGTGAGGTTATACACAGACCAGTGCCCTGTCACTATAGACCAGGTGAGGTTATACACAGACCAGTGTCCTGTCACTGTAGACCAGGTGAGGTTATACATAGACCAGTTTTCTGTCACTGTAGACCAGGTGAGGTTATACACAGACCAGTATCCTGTCACTGTAGACCAGGTGAGGTTACACACAGACCAATGTCCTGTCACTGTAGACCAGGTGAGGTTATACACAGACCAGTGTCCTGTCACTATAGACCAGGTGAGGTTATATACAGACCAGTGCCCTGTCACTATAGACCAGGTGAGGTTATATACAGACCAGTGCCCTGTCACTGTAGACCAGGTGAGGTTGCACACAGACCAGTGTCCTGTCACTGTAGACCAGGTGAGGTTGCACACAGACCAGTGCCCTGTCACTGTAGACCAGGTGAGGTTGCACACAGACCAGTGTCCTGTCACTATAGACCAGGTGAGGTTACACACAGACCAGTGTCCTGTCACTCTAGACCAGGTGAGGTTACACACAGTCCAGTGTCCTGTCACTATAGACCAGGTGAGGTTATACACAGACCATTGTCCTGTCACTGTAGACCAGGTGAGGTTATACATAGACCAGTGTCCTGTCACTGTAGACCAGGTGAGGTTATACACAGACCAGTGTCCTGTCACTGTAGACCAGGTGAGGTTATACATAGACCAGTGTTCTGTCACTGTAGACCAGGTGAGGTTATACACAGACCAGTGTCCTGTCACTATAGACCAGGTGAGGTTATACACAGACCAGTGTCCTGTCACTGTAGACCAGGTGAGGTTACACACAGACCAGTGTCCTGTCACTGTAGACCAGGTGAGGTTACACACAGACCAGTGTCCTGTCACTATAGACCAGGTGAGGTTATATACAGACCAGTGCCCTGTCACTATAGACCAGGTGAGGTTATATACAGACCAGTGCACTGTCACTGTAGACCAGGTGAGGTTGCACACAGACCAGTGTCCTGTCACTGTAGACCAGGAGAGGTTACACACAGACCAGTGTCCTGTCACTGTAGACCAGGTGAGGTTACATACAGACCAGTGTCCTGTCACTGTAGACCAGGTGAGGTTACCCACAGACCAATGTCCTGTCACTGTAGACCAGGTGAGGTTACACACAGACCAGGGTCCTGTCACTGTAGACCAGGTGAGGTTATACACAGACCAGTGTCCTGTCACTGTAGACCAGGTGAGGTTATACACAGACCAGTGTCCTGTCACTATAGACCAGGTGAGGTTACACACAGACCAGTGCCCTGTCACTGTAGACCAGGTGAGGTTATACACAGACCAATGTCCTGTCACTATAGACCAGGTGAGGTTATACATAGACCAGTGCCCTGTCACTGTAGACCAGGTGAGGTTATACACAGACCAATGTCCTGTCACTGTAGACCAGGTGAGGTTACACACAGACCAATGTCCTGTCACTATAGACCAGGTGAGGTTACACACAGACCAGTGTCCTGTCACTATAGACCAGGTGAGGTTACACACAGACCAATGTCCTGTCACTATAGACCAGCTGAGGTTATACACAGACCAGTGTCCTGTCACTATAGACCAGGTGAGGTTACACACAGACCAGTGTCCTGTCACTGTAGACCAGGTGAGGTTACACACAGACCAATGTCCTGTCACTATAGACCAGGTGAGGTTATACACAGACCAGTGTCCTGTCACTGTAGACCAGGTGAGGTTACACACAGACCAATGTCCTGTCACTATAGACCAGGTGAGGTTACACACAGACCAGTGTCCTGTCACTGTAGACCAGGTGAGGTTACACACAGACCAATGTCCTGTCACTATAGACCAGCTGACGTTATACACAGACCAGTGTCCTGTCACTATAGACCAGGTGAGGTTGCACACAGACCAGTGTCCTGTCACTGTAGAGCAGGTGAGGTTACACACAGACCAATGTCCTGTCACTATAGACCAGGTGAAGTTACACACAGACCAGTGTCCTGTCACTATAGACCAGGTGAGGTTATACATAGACCAATGTCCTGTCACTGTAGACCAGGTGAGGTTATACACAGACCAGTGCCCTGTCACTATAGACCAGGTGAGGTTATACACAGACCAGTGCCCTGTCACTATAGACCAGGTGAGGTTATACACAGACCAGTGTCCTGTCACTGTAGACCAGGTGAGGTTATACATAGACCAGTTTTCTGTCACTGTAGACCAGGTGAGGTTATACACAGACCAGTATCCTGTCACTGTAGACCAGGTGAGGTTACACACAGACCAATGTCCTGTCACTGTAGACCAGGTGAGTTTATACACAGACCAGTGTCCTGTCACTATAGACCAGGTGAGGTTATATACAGACCAGTGCCCTGTCACTATAGACCAGGTGAGGTTATATACAGACCAGTGCCCTGTCACTGTAGACCAGGTGAGGTTGCACACAGACCAGTGTCCTGTCACTGTAGACCAGGTGAGGTTACACACAGACCAGTGCCCTGTCACTGTAGACCAGGTGAGGTTGCACACAGACCAGTGTCCTGTCACTATAGATCAGGTGAGGTTACACACAGACCAGTGTCCTGTCACTATAGACCAGGTGAGGTTACACACAGTCCAGTGTCCTGTCACTGTAGACCAGGTGAGGTTGTACACAGACCATTGTCCTGTCACTGTAGACCAGGTGAGGTTATACATAGACCAGTGTCCTGTCACTGTAGACCAGGTGAGGTTATACACAGACCAGTGTCCTGTCACTGTAGACCAGGTGAGGTTATACATCGACCAGTGTCCTGTCACTGTAGACCAGGTGAGGTTATACACAGACCAGTGTCCTGTCACTATAGACCAGGTGAGGTTATACACAGACCAGTGTCCTGTCACTGTAGACCAGGTGAGGTTACACACAGACCAGTGTCCTGTCACTGTAGACCAGGTGAGGTTACACACAGACCAGTGTCCTGTCACTATAGACCAGGTGAGGTTATATACAGACCAGTGCACTGTCACTGTAGACCAGGTGAGGTTGCACACAGACCAGTGTCCTGTCACTGTAGACCAGGTGAGGTTACACACAGACCAGTGTCCTGTCACTGTAGACCAGGTGAGGTTACACACAGACCAGTGTCCTGTCACTGTAGACCAGGTGAGGTTACACACAGACCAATGTCGTGTCACTGTAGACCAGGTGAGGTTATACACAGACCAATGTCCTGTCACTATAGACCAGGTGAGGTTACACACAGACCAATGTCCTGTCACTGTAGACCTGGTGAGGTTATACACAGACCAGTGCCCTGTCACTATAGACCAGGTGAGGTTATACACAGACCAGTGCCCTGTCACTATAGACCAGGTGAGGTTATACACAGACCAGTGTCCTGTCACTGTAGACCAGGTGAGGTTACACACAGACCAATGTCCTGTCACTATAGACCAGGTGAGGTTACACACAGACCAATGTCCTGTCATTGCAGACCAGGTGAGGTTGCACACAGACCAGTGCCCTGTCACTGTAGACCAGGTGAGGTTATACACAGACCAGTGTACTGTCATTGCAGACCAGATGAGGTTATACACAGACCAGTGTCCTGTCACTATAGACCAGGTGAGGTTACACACAGACCAGTGTCCTGTCACTGTAGACCAGGTGAGGTTATACACAGACCAGTGTCCTGTCACTGTAAGCCAGGTGAGATTATACACAGACCAGTGTCCTGTCACTGTAGACCAGGTGAGGTTATACATAGACCAGTGTCCTGTCACTGTAGACCAGGTGAGGTTATACATAGACCAGTGTCCTGTCACTATAGACCAGGTGAGGTTACACACAGACCAGTGTCCTGTCACTATAGACCAGGTGAGGTTACACACAGACCAGTGTCCTGTCACTGTAGACCAGGTGAGGTTACACACAGACCAATGTCCTGTCACTATAGACCAGGTGAGGTTATACACAGACCAGTGTCCTGTCACTATAGACCAGGTGAGGTTACACACAGACCAGTGTCCTGTCACTATAGACCAGGTGAGGTTATACACAGACCAGTGTCCTGTCACTGTAGACCAGGTGAGGTTATACATAGACCAGTGTCCTGTCACTATAGACCAGGTGAGGTTACACACAGACCAGTGTCCTGTCACTATAGACCAGGTGAGGTTACACACAGACCAGTGTCCTGTCACTGTAGACCAGGTGAGGTTATACATAGACCAGTGTCCTGTCACTATAGACCAGGTGAGGTTACACACAGACCAGTGTCCTGTCACTATAGACCAGGTGAGGTTACACACAGACCAGTGTCCTGTCACTGTAGACCAGGTGAGGTTACACACAGACCAGTGTCCTGTCACTGTAGACCAGGTGAGGTTACATACAGACCAGTGTCCTGTCACTGTAGACCAGGTGAGGTTACACACAGACCAATGTCCTGTCACTGTAGACCAGGTGAGATTACACACAGACCAGGGTCCTGTCACTGTAGACCAGGTGAGGTTATACACAGACCAGTGTCCTGTCACTGTAGACCAGGTGAGGTTATACACAGACCAGTGTCCTGTCACTATAGACCAGGTGAGGTTACACACAGACCAGTGCCCTGTCACTGTAGACCAGGTGAGGTTATACACAGACCAATGTCCTGTCACTATAGACCAGGTGAGGTTATACATAGACCAGTGCCCTGTCACTGTAGACCAGGTGAGGTTATACACAGACCAATGTCCTGTCACTGTAGACCAGGTGAGGTTACACACAGACCAATGTCCTGTCACTATAGATCAGGTGAGGTTACACACAGACCAGTGTCCTGTCACTGTAGACCAGGTGAGGTTACACACAGACCAATGTCCTGTCACTATAGACCAGCTGAGGTTATACACAGACCAGTGTCCTGTCACTATAGACCAGGTGAGGTTACACACAGACCAGTGTCCTGTCACTGTAGACCAGGTGAGGTTACACACAGACCAATGTCCTGTCACTATAGACCAGGTGAGGTTATACACAGACCAGTGTCCTGTCACTGTAGACCAGGTGAGGTTACACACAGACCAATGTCCTGTCACTATAGACCAGGTGAGGTTACACACAGACCAGTGTCCTGTCACTGTAGACCAGGTGAGGTTACACACAGACCAATGTCCTGTCACTATAGACCAGCTGACGTTATACACAGACCAGTGTCCTGTCACTATAGACCAGGTGAGGTTGCACACAGATCAGTGTCCTGTCACTATAGACCAGGTGAGGTTATGCATAGACCAATGTCCTGTCACTGTAGACCAGGTGAGGTTATACACAGACCAGTGCCCTGTCACTATAGACCAGGTGAGGTTATACACAGACCAGTGCCCTGTCACTATAGACCAGGTGAGGTTATACACAGACCAGTGTCCTGTCACTGTAGACCAGGTGAGGTTATACATAGACCAGTTTTCTGTCACTGTAGACCAGGTGAGGTTATACACAGACCAGTATCCTGTCACTGTAGACCAGGTGAGGTTACACACAGACCAGTGTCCTGTCACTGTAGACCAGGTGAGGTTATACCCAGACCAGTGTCCTGTCACTATAGACCAGGTGAGGTTATATACAGACCAGTGCCCTGTCACTATAGACCAGGTGAGGTTATATACAGACCAGTGCCCTGTCACTGTAGACCAGGTGAGGTTGCACACAGACCAGTGTCCTGTCACTGTAGACCAGGTGAGGTTGCACACAGACCAGTGCCCTGTCACTGTAGACCAGGTGAGGTTGCACACAGACCAGTGTCCTGTCACTATAGACCAGGTGAGGTTACACACAGACCAGTGTCCTGTCACTCTAGACCAGGTGAGGTTACACACAGTCCAGTGTCCTGTCACTATAGACCAGGTGAGGTTATACACAGACCATTGTCCTGTCACTGTAGACCAGGTGAGGTTATACATAGACCAGTGTCCTGTCACTGTAGACCAGGTGAGGTTATACACAGACCAGTGTCCTGTCACTGTAGACCAGGTGAGGTTATACATCGACCAGTGTCCTGTCACTGTAGACCAGGTGAGGTTATACACAGACCAGTGTCCTGTCACTATAGACCAGGTGAGGTTATACACAGACCAGTGTCCTGTCACTGTAGACCAGGTGAGGTTACACACAGACCAGTGTCCTGTCACTGTAGACCAGGTGAGGTTACACACAGACCAGTGTCCTGTCACTATAGACCAGGTGAGGTTATATACAGACCAGTGCCCTGTCACTATAGACCAGGTGAGGTTATATACAGACCAGTGCACTGTCACTGTAGACCAGGTGAGGTTGCACACAGACCAGTGTCCTGTCACTGTAGACCAGGAGAGGTTACACACAGACCAGTGTCCTGTCACTGTAGACCAGGTGAGGTTATACACAGACCAGTGTCCTGTCACTGTAGACCAGGTGAGGTTATACACAGACCAGTGTCCTGTCACTGTAGACCAGGTGAGGTTACACACAGACCAGTGTCCTGTCACTGTAGACCAGGTGAGGTTACACACAGACCAATGTCCTGTCACTATAGACCAGGTGAGGTTACACACAGACCAGTGTCCTGTCACTGTAGACCAGGTGAGGTTACACACAGACCAATGGCCTGTCACTATAGACCAGCTGACGTTATACACAGACCAGTGTCCTGTCACTATAGACCAGGTGAGGTTGCACACAGACCAGTGTCCTGTCACTGTAGACCAGGTGAGGTTACACACAGACCAATGTCCTGTCACTATAGACCAGGTGAAGTTACACACAGACCAGTGTCCTGTCACTATAGACCAGGTGAGGTTATGCATAGACCAATATCCTGTCACTGTAGACCAGGTGAGGTTATACACAGACCAGTGCCCTGTCACTATAGACCAGGTGAGGTTATACACAGACCAGTGCCCTGTCACTATAGACCAGGTGAAGTTACACACAGACCAGTGTCCTGTCACTATAGACCAGGTGAGGTTATGCATAGACCAATATCCTGTCACTGTAGACCAGGTGAGGTTATACACAGACCAGTGCCCTGTCACTATAGACCAGGTGAGGTTATATACAGACCAGTGCCCTGTCACTATAGACCAGGTGAGGTTATATACAGACCAGTGCACTGTCACTGTAGACCAGGTGAGGTTGCACACAGACCAGTGTCCTGTCACTGTAGACCAGGAGAGGTTACACACAGACCAGTGTCCTGTCACTGTAGACCAGGTGAGGTTATACACAGACCAGTGTCCTGTCACTGTAGACCAGGTGAGGTTATACACAGACCAGTGTCCTGTCACTGTAGACCAGGTGAGGTTACACACAGACCAGTGTCCTGTCACTGTAGACCAGGTGAGGTTACACACAGACCAATGTCCTGTCACTATAGACCAGGTGAGGTTACACACAGACCAGTGTCCTGTCACTGTAGACCAGGTGAGGTTACACACAGACCAATGGCCTGTCACTATAGACCAGCTGACGTTATACACAGACCAGTGTCCTGTCACTATAGACCAGGTGAGGTTGCACACAGACCAGTGTCCTGTCACTGTAGACCAGGTGAGGTTACACACAGACCAATGTCCTGTCACTATAGACCAGGTGAAGTTACACACAGACCAGTGTCCTGTCACTATAGACCAGGTGAGGTTATGCATAGACCAATATCCTGTCACTGTAGACCAGGTGAGGTTATACACAGACCAGTGCCCTGTCACTATAGACCAGGTGAGGTTATACACAGACCAGTGCCCTGTCACTATAGACCAGGTGAGGTTATACACAGACCAGTGTCCTGTCACTGTAGACCAGGTGAGGTTATACATAGACCAGTTTTCTGTCACTGTAGACCAGGTGAGGTTATACACAGACCAGTATCCTGTCACTGTAGACCAGGTGAGGTTACACACAGACCAATGTCCTGTCACTGTAGACCAGGTGAGGTTATACACAGACCAGTGTCCTGTCACTATAGACCAGGTGAGGTTATATACAGACCAGTGCCCTGTCACTATAGACCAGGTGAGGTTATATACAGACCAGTGCCCTGTCACTGTAGACCAGGTGAGGTTGCACACAGACCAGTGTCCTGTCACTGTAGACCAGGTGAGGTTGCACACAGACCAGTGCCCTGTCACTGTAGACCAGGTGAGGTTGCACACAGACCAGTGTCCTGTCACTATAGACCAGGTGAGGTTACACACAGACCAGTGTCCTGTCACTCTAGACCAGGTGAGGTTACACACAGTCCAGTGTCCTGTCACTATAGACCAGGTGAGGTTATACACAGACCATTGTCCTGTCACTGTGGACCAGGTGAGGTTATACATAGACCAGTGTCCTGTCACTGTAGACCAGGTGAGGTTATACACAGACCAGTGTCCTGTCACTGTAGACCAGGTGAGGTTATACATAGACCAGTGTTCTGTCACTGTAGACCAGGTGAGGTTATACACAGACCAGTGTCCTGTCACTATAGACCAGGTGAGGTTATACACAGACCAGTGTCCTGTCACTGTAGACCAGGTGAGGTTACACACAGACCAGTGTCCTGTCACTGTAGACCAGGTGAGGTTACACACAGACCAGTGTCCTGTCACTATAGACCAGGTGAGGTTATAAACAGACCAGTGCCCTGTCACTATAGACCAGGTGAGGTTATATACAGACCAGTGCACTGTCACTGTAGACCAGGTGAGGTTGCACACAGACCAGTGTCCTGTCACTGTAGACCAGGAGAGGTTACACACAGACCAGTGTCCTGTCACTGTAGACCAGGTGAGGTTATACACAGACCAGTGTCCTGTCACTGTAGACCAGGTGAGGTTATACACAGACCAGTGTCCTGTCACTGTAGACCAGGTGAGGTTACACACAGACCAATGTCGTGTCACTGTAGACCAGGTGAGGTTATACACAGACCAATGTCCTGTCACTATAGACCAGGTGAGGTTACACACAGACCAATGTCCTGTCACTGTAGACCAGGTGAGGTTATACACAGACCAGTGCCCTGTCACTATAGACCAGGTGAGGTTATACACAGACCAGTGCCCTGTCACTATAGACCAGGTGAGGTTATACACAGACCAGTGTCCTGTCACTGTAGACCAGGTGAGTTTACACACAGACCAATGTCCTGTCACTATAGACCAGGTGAGGTTACACACAGACCAATGTCCTGTCATTGCAGACCAGGTGAGGTTGCACACAGACCAGTGCCCTGTCACTGTAGACCAGGTGAGGTTATACACAGACCAGTGTACTGTCATTGCAGACCAGATGAGGTTATACACAGACCAGTGTCCTGTCACTATAGACCAGGTGAGGTTACACACAGACCAGTGTCCTGTCACTGTAGACCAGGTGAGGTTATACACAGACCAGTGTCCTGTCACTGTAAGCCAGGTGAGATTATACACAGACCAGTGTCCTGTCACTGTAGACCAGGTGAGGTTATACATAGACCAGTGTCCTGTCACTGTAGACCAGGTGAGGTTATACACAGACCAGTGTCCTGTCACTATAGACCAGGTGAGGTTATACACAGACCAGTGTCCTGTCACTATAGACCAGGTGAGGTTACACACAGACCAGTGTCCTGTCACTGTAGACCAGGTGAGGTTACACACAGACCAATGTCCTGTCACTATAGACCAGGTGAGGTTATACACAGACCAGTGTCCTGTCACTATAGACCAGGTGAGGTTACACACAGACCAGTGTCCTGTCACTATAGACCAGTGAGGTTATACACAGACCAGTGTCCTGTCACTGTAGACCAGGTGAGGTTATACATAGACCAGTGTCCTGTCACTGTAGACCAGGTGAGGTTACACACAGACCAGTGTCCTGTCACTATAGACCAGGTGAGGTTACACACAGACCAGTGTCCTGTCACTGTAGACCAGGTGAGGTTACACACAGACCAGTGTCCTGTCACTATAGACCAGGTGAGGTTACACACAGACCAGTGTCCTGTCACTGTAGACCAGGTGAGGTTACACACAGACCAGTGTCCTGTCACTGTAGACCAGGTGAGGTTACATACAGACCAGTGTCCTGTCACTGTAGACCAGGTGAGGTTACACACAGACCAATGTCCTGTCACTGTAGACCAGGTGAGGTTACACACAGACCAGGGTCCTGTCACTGTAGACCAGGTGAGGTTATACACAGACCAGTGTCCTGTCACTGTAGACCAGGTGAGGTTATACACAGACCAGTGTCCTGTCACTATAGACCAGGTGAGGTTACACACAGACCAGTGCCCTGTCACTGTAGTCCAGGTGAGGTTATACACAGACCAATGTCCTGTCACTATAGACCAGGTGAGGTTATACATAGACCAGTGCCCTGTCACTGTAGACCAGGTGAGGTTATACACATTCCAATGTCCTGTCACTGTAGACCAGGTGAGGTTACACACAGACCAATGTCCTGTCACTATAGACCAGGTGAGGTTACACACAGACCAGTGTCCTGTCACTGTAGACCAGGTGAGGTTACACACAGACCAATGTCCTGTCACTATAGACCAGCTGAGGTTATACACAGACCAGTGTCCTGTCACTATAGACCAGGTGAGGTTACACACAGACCAGTGTCCTGTCACTGTAGACCAGGTGAGGTTACACACAGACCAATGTCCTGTCACTATAGACCAGGTGAGGTTATACACAGACCAGTGTCCTGTCACTGTAGACCAGGTGAGGTTACACACAGACCAATGTCCTGTCACTATAGACCAGGTGAGGTTACACACAGACCAGTGTCCTGTCACTGTAGACCAGGTGAGGTTACACACAGACCAATGTCCTGTCACTATAGACCAGCTGACGTTATACACAGACCAGTGTCCTGTCACTATAGACCAGGTGAGGTTGCACACAGACCAGTGTCCTGTCACTGTAGACCAGGTGAGGTTACACACAGACCAATGTCCTGTCACTATAGACCAGGTGAAGTTACACACAGACCAGTGTCCTGTCACTATAGACCAGGTGAGGTTATGCATAGACCAATGTCCTGTCACTGTAGACCAGGTGAGGTTATACACAGACCAGTGCCCTGTCACTATAGACCAGGTGAGGTTATACACAGACCAGTGTCCTGTCACTGTAGACCAGGTGAGGTTATACATAGACCAGTTTTCTGTCACTGTATACCAGGTGAGGTTATACACAGACCAGTATCCTGTCACTGTAAACCAGGTGAGGTTACGCACAGACCAATGTCCTGTCACTGTAGACCAGGTGAGGTTATACACAGACCAGTGTCCTGTCACTATAGACCAGGTGAGGTTATATACAGACCAGTGCCCTGTCACTATAGACCAGGTGAGGTTATATACAGACCAGTGCCCTGTCACTGTAGACCAGGTGAGGTTGCACACAGACCAGTGTCCTGTCACTGTAGACCAGGTGAGGTTACACACAGACCAGTGCCCTGTCACTGTAGACCAGGTGAGGTTGCACACAGACCAGTGTCCTGTCACTATAGACCAGGTGAGGTTACACACAGACCAGTGTCCTGTCACTCTAGACCAGGTGAGGTTACACACAGTCCAGTGTCCTGTCACTATAGACCAGGTGAGGTTATACACAGACCATTGTCCTGTCACTGTAGACCAGGTGAGGTTATACATAGACCAGTGTCCTGTCACTGTAGACCAGGTGAGGTTATACACAGACCAGTGTCCTGTCACTGTAGACCAGGTGAGGTTATACATAGACCAGTGTCCTGTCACTGTAGACCAGGTGAGGTTATACACAGACCAGTGTCCTGTCACTATAGCCCAGGTGAGGTTATACACAGACCAGTGTCCTGTCACTATAGACCAGGTGAGGTTATATACAGACCAGTGCCCTGTCACTATAGACCAGGTGAGGTTATATACAGACCAGTGCACTGTCACTGTAGACCAGGTGAGGTTGCACACAGACCAGTGTCCTGTCACTGTAGACCAGGAGAGGTTCCACACAGACCAGTGTCCTGTCACTGTAGACCAGGTGAGGTTATACACAGACCAGTGTCCTGTCACTGTAGACCAGGTGAGGTTATACACAGACCAGTGTCCTGTCACTGTAGACCAGGTGAGGTTATACACAGACCAGTGTCCTGTCACTATAGACCAGGGGAGGTTATATACAGACCAGTGCCCTGTCACTGTAGACCAGGTGAGGTTACACACAGACCAATGTCCTGTCACTGTAGACCAGGTGAGGTTACACACAGACCAATGTCCTGTCACTGTTGACCAGGTGAGGTTATACACAGACCAGTGTCCTGTCACTATAGACCAGGTGAGGTTACACACAGACCAATGTCCTGTCACTGTAGACCAGGTGAGGTTATACATAGACCAGTGTCCTGTCACTATAGACCAGGTGAGGTTACACACAGACCAATGTCCTGTCACTGTAGACCAGGTGATGTTGCACACAGACCAGTGCCCTGTCACTGTAGACCAGGTGAGGTTATACACAGACCAATGTGCTGTCACTGTAGACCAGGTGAGGTTATACACAGACCAATGTCCTGTCACTGTAGACCAGGTGAGGTTATACACAGACCAGTGTCCTGTCACTATAGACCAGGTGAGGTTATACATAGACCAATGTCCTGTCACTGTAGACCAGGTGAGGTTATACACAGACCAGTGTCCTGTCACTATAGACCAGGTGAGGTTATACACAGACCAGTGTCCTGTCACTGTAGACCAGGTGAGGTTATACATAGACCAGTGTCCTGTCACTAGACCATGTGAGGTTTCACACAGACCAGTGTCCTGTCACTATAGACCAGGTGAGGTTATACACAGACCAGTGTCCTGTCACTGTAGACCAGGTGAGGTTACACACAGACCAGTGTCCTGTCACTATAGACCAGGTGAGGTTATACACAGACCAGTGTCCTGTCACTGTAGACCAGGTGAAGGCAAAAAGTTGGTCTTCTTTCTGAAGGATGCTCATGTGCTCTAAGCAGTTGCTAGAAAGTAGAGGAATTAATATTTGTATTACCCTCATTGCCACCAGTACTGTAATGAAACTCTGCTCTAGATGAATTGACCAGGTCACAATTAGCTGTGCCGGACCGGCAGATTCTATCATCATTCGCCTTTGAAGCCTGAGGCCATGCTGTACCGACGCTGTTAGTGTTCCTTTTACCCCCAGACTGGGCAATCTGCATGACCTGGAGGTGGGTCCTCCACCCCCAGTGATGAAGACCTTCAAGGAATTCCTCCTGTCCTTGGACGACTCTGTGGATGAGACGGAGTCAGTGAAACGCTACAATGAGTACAAGATCGAATTCCGCCGTCAGCAGATGCAGGATTTCTTCCTAGCGCACAAGGATGAGGAATGGTGAGGCCACACAATAAAAACTAAACCCTATTAACCAAATGTTAACGAGTTAGACTCTGTTCACTAATGAGAAGTTTGTAGCCAATCGTAGTTGCCTTTGTTGAGTTGTGATCTCTTGTTTAATAAGATTTCGGATCCACTTCCTCCTTCTTTTTGAACTTGTTCCTCCTCTGAGCTTTCTCTGCGGCTTTGGCAGGGCCTGTGTTCATGTTTTACTGCCAGCGGTTCCGGGGGTGGTCCTGAGAGTTGTGCTGGATCCCGCGCCCTGATTCAGTGTTATCCTGAGTTAGTAAAAGCAGTGGCTGGGAGGGCACAGTGTGTGCCTGCTGCACCCCATCAAGGTCACATTGACAGTGCACCAGGGCATTCCCTCCTCTTTCTGTTTTGCCTTGTCCTGACCTCCAGATCTTCACCTGACACTAACCAACGTGAAGAGAGAGCGGCTGGAGGTGCCTCTGCTCTCGGTTTTCCCACTTTAACCTGTGTCCTTATGTTGTGGCACTTTCTCCAGGGCCAATTGGACCCCCATAACCAGGCCGCACTGTGGAAGCTAATTACCCATTGTGACCAAACCTGTGACTATTGTCATTTAATCAGTGGCTCTGATGGTTTTGTGCCTTTCAGTGTTCCCTCCTGTTTAATCATTTTGCTTGGATTATATAACTCCATGAGTGTGATTTTAACTGGTGTATAACAAGTTTAAATGGCTGGATGGATTTACAAAATAAGATGCCTGAGTTCTCCAGAGCCTGTGGCCTTGGTAGGTAGGATGCTGTCCTCCTTGAAGGGAGCTGTGCTTCAAAGGACTTTATACCCAGAGGGCTTTTCTATCTCTTGTTTCAAAAGTCAAGCATTTGAACTTGAGGTCAAATGTTCACGGTGCCTTTAACCCTTGCTTCACTGGTCTGAAAATCGAGCTTCACTGCCCTGTGACAGGGCAGCTTTGTGTCTGAAACAGTGGGTTCTTTCAGCTCTTACAAAGTTCTTCCCATTACCCTCCACACCCACACCCACCCACTGCTGACCTTGTTCACAGTGATTTCTGATTGGCTTTGGCCACCCCTGTGCCTGAAACAAGTCCGTTTGTCCCAATTTAAGGAAATTTCTGCCCAAATTGCAGCATGGACTCAGTCAGGCACTGACTGGACTCGGACGTTGCTGAGAGTCAAGGGAAGTATGTCAGTCTGACCGGGGGGAGCTGTTCCGGCCACTCGGACCAGGCGGTACTGTCAGAGACCAGGGTAATGTGACTTCTCTCCCTCTCTGTTCACTGCCTGCTGACCTTGAGATCATTCAGTGGACATTACTGCTACCCCTCAGGCTCCAGGAGTGTGTGACGGTGGCAATACGTCAGATTGAGAAACTCACCATGGCAATCGGCTGCATCGTCTCCCTCTCCCCTCACACCTGTTGCGATACCGGTTCAAAATGAATAGTGACTCTGGAAGAGCCTCCTCAGATTAACATCCTTTTCCTACATCCTGTAAACCAAGACGAGTGGTCGTTCTGTCCATCGCTCCCGGTCTGGGCTGAGAGACTCGGATGACCCTGTATGATTGCTGCTTGGGGCTGGGATGGGTGAAGCTTGTTACTAGAAATATATTGGTTCACGTTTCAAAACTCATCGAGTGAGTGAATGCCTGAGGAAGCTGTAGCTATGATTCTCTTAGCCCTGTGTTTAACGGTCGATTCCCCCCCTCCCTGGTGTTTTGCTCTGTTAGTGTTATGGTGTTGTGGACAGTGAATTTCCCCCCCCCCTCCAGTGGCAGGGGCTGTGGCTGTGACAGTGTGTTTGGGATCCCTCTTCCTGAGCTGTGATAAACTACGATAACGGGATGGAGGTACGTGCTGAAAATTTGGATGACAAATTGCTTCCACGGGTTTCAGCTCTCGGTTCCAATCCCTCCTTACCCCCACCGATGGGTTTGATGTTTTAGTCCCACTGTCCGCACACCCACACAGCCATGCTGGACAGCAGCGTGACAAACTACCATTTAAATGGAGAGGAATGAGCTTTAAGCTGAAAGTCAGCAGGTGCAGCTACAGCAGTGGTTGCATTGTCAATTTGTACACATCCCCTCATGGCAAAAATACCCCTGTAACAGTCTCAAACTCGAGGGAGCTCGGTGAGCCATGAAGCCTGTTCCACCACGACACTCTGTCATGACTGATCTGTAACCAAACTCCATGTGCTCACCTCGGCTCCATATCCTCCAACACACCTGACTAGCACAAATCCATCAATCTCAGAGTTCAAATGATTAATTGAGCCCCAGCATCGACTGTTTCTTGAGGGAGAGAGTTCCACACTTCTGTGACCCACTGTATGAAGACACATTTCCAAACTTCTCTCCGGATTTGAAGTTTATGTTCTCCTTGTTTTAGTGTTTCCACCGGCAGAAACAATTTCTCTCTCACCCTCTCTCTCTTTCTCTGTCCCTCTCTCTCTGTTCTCCCTTTTTTTTTTCCTGCCCCCCCTTCTCGCTGGCCCTCCCCACGCCCCATTGCTGGACCTGCCCCTCTCACTACCCCCTCCCCTTCGCTGGCCCTCCTCCCTGTCCCTCGTCAGCCCTCCCACCCCCGTCCACCTTCTCCAGCCCTCCTCCCTGTCTCCCTGTTTATCTGTGTCTCTTGCTCTCTCTCTCTCTCTCTCTCTCTCACTCGTCTCCAGGGAACAAACCTGGTTTATTCACTCTTTCCTGGTGCTCTTAAGTAATTGTACCGCAGAATACTGGGTTTCCTTTCAGAATGTTGGGGACTGCCGTTCATTGTCCTCACCACTCACAATCCTGTGGAGTGATGGGGGTTAAACATTCCCCCCCCACCACCCTCCTTCACCGATAACTTCACACTTTCCCCTATCATCTTGACAGGCCAACAAATTTTAAAACCCTACCTTGATAACAAGGTAGGCAAAGGCACTGTGAGTGTGATACTGGCAAGAGACTACAGGTTTTCTCGGTCTTTGTTGTTAGTTAATCCCTGCACTTGTCCTGTGTCCCTGGGCTGGGAAGGGGAGAGAGATCAGCCAGAACTCCCACTTCATTGAAAGCCATGTAGGATAGTGTGCAAGTGTAAGTGTGTGAGCGCGCGCGCGTGTGAGCGCGCGCGCGTGTGTGTGAGCGCGCGTGTGTGTGAGCGCGCGTGTGTGTGAGCGCGCGTGTGTGTGAGCGCGCGTGTGTGTGTGTGAGCGCACGTGTGTGTGTGTGAGCGCGTGTGTGTGAGCGCATGTGTGTGTGAGCGCATGTGTGTGTGTGTGTGAGCGCATGTGTGTGTGGGTGTGAGCGCGCGTGTGTGTGTGTGTGAGCGCGCGCGTGTGCGTGTGTGAGCGCGCGCGTGTGCGTGTGTGAGCGCGCGCGTGTGCGTGTGTGTGAGCGCGCGTGTGTGTGTGAGCGCGCGTGTGTGTGTGAGCGCGTGTGTGTGTGTGTGAGCGCGCATGTGTGTGTGTGTGTGTGAGCGCGAGTGTGAGCGTGTGTGTGTGTGTGTGTGAGAGCAGTCATCAGGCATGGACAGGGCCGGATCTCTGTGGCAGTGGTCTTCACAGCCCAATAGCCTGCAGGTATTCAATGCCTTGGTTCAAATACAAAGAGTGGTGTGAGTGCAAGCCCAGAGGAGGACTGGTGGCTGTGGGCCAACCTCCCCAGAGGGATCGGCACCTTCAGGAGATAGAATGCTGGAGAAAGTTGCAAGGAAGAAAAACTGGGGTGTCAGATCTTCATCGAATGATGAGCAGTGTCAGGAACAAATCAAGTAGACTAATACAGCTTGATCACTGCCCCAGGATGATACTTGCAACAATGGCAATTGTGTAGAAGCTTGCAGATGCGATTCAATCCACTCACGCATTATTCTCTCTCTCTCTTTCTCTCTCTCTCTTTCTCTCTCTCTCATTCGGGTATTTTTGTTCCATTTGCTAATTTTATCCAGGAAAAGTAGTGATTCTGCAGTGGAGTGCACCATTATAGCTCGTGTGTGCCTCTTCGCTTGAAATGGAGGGGAAGGTATCGCTATTAACTAACCTCTTAATTTTTTGTCCTTTTGTTATCTGGAGTTTGTAGTCTTTTTTTTGTTTGTATAATGTTAATTCTGACACCTTTCTTCCCCCCCTTCGAAAACAAGGTGCAGGAGAGCAAATCTGAAGCGAATCCTGGCACGCTGCAGTGGAAACCTTTGTACTGAGAACAGTTAGTTAGCCACACACTGCGCACAATGCAGTGTCTAGTAATCCCAAAGTATTAGTGCTTAGTTAGTGAGGGACAAAATTCACTGGTAATGAAAAGAATCTACAAAACCCTCGCTCGCACACTTGAGATTCTTCAAGATGACTTCGACACCTAAGTATTATTATTTTATCCGTACGTAAGCTGCCAAAACAATAATTCTTGAAGTAAAAGGTTTAAAAAAAAATACACGAGAAATTAATTTGGTGATTTGTTCATTTTTTTTTTTTGCTAGGGCTTTTTTTTTCTCTCTTAACTGATGTGTCTGTTGATTCTGTTTGGGATTTTTCAGAGGGAATGAACTAAGCAAGGCGGGAACCGAATTATTTAAAACTAACTGGATGCTGTGATAGTGGGGACT
The DNA here is from genome assembly GCF_017639515.1 of Carcharodon carcharias. Classification (NCBI taxonomy): domain Eukaryota; kingdom Metazoa; phylum Chordata; class Chondrichthyes; order Lamniformes; family Lamnidae; genus Carcharodon; species Carcharodon carcharias. Next base: position 2,091,392 of record NC_054499.1, read on the forward strand.
GTACGATCCAGGTGAATCAATGACCACCCTCGCCCATTCCCGATCTCCTGGCTCCCTCTGTTAGGGATGGGTCAATCCTGTGTTCTGGGTGTTGACTGGAACAGATCCGCCCGCCGTGGTAATGCTGGCCCTGGTAACTCGTTTGGTTAAAGGAAAGCAGGTTGCACTGGGCAGGAATGTTCCCAGCCTCGATCCCTGGCCTTGAGTTAAGCTAGCTTAAGTCAGTCGGGGTGACAGTTAGGAACAGCAGTGGACTGTTTAGCCCCTCCAGCCTTTCAGTTCAATCGCAGTATCTGTATCTTAATCCCCCCCCCCCCCCCCGACAACCTGCTTTGGTTCACTAAACCTAAATACCATTGCCCCGTGGAAAATCTGTCAGTCTCAGTTTGGAAATTTTCAGTTGAGAGTTCCAGATTCCCGCTCCCCTTTGCTTCCTGACATCGCCCCTGAATGGCCGGGCTCCGATTTGGAGGTTCTGACTCTGTGTTCTGAGTTTCCCCCAGCGGAGGAAACAGTTTCTCTCTGCTCGATTTCCCCCAGTGATAAGTAAATTGGCCGTCACCTTTCATGCAGGAATGAGGGGCTGTGGCCTTAAGCTCAGAGCCAAGACAATTAGGAAGGAAATCGGGAAAGATGTGTTTTTGACACCGGGAAGCAGAAATCTGAAACCCTTTCTCCCAAAAGGTGGTGAATGCTGTGGAATAATTGAAACTTTCAAAACTGAAATAGCTAACTTTATTATAAACACAAAAAAAAACTGCGGATGCTGGAAATCCAAAACAAAAACAGAATTACCTGGAAAAACTCAGCAGGTCTGGCAGCATCGGCGGAGAAGAAAAGAGTTGACGTTTCGAGTCCTCATGACCCTTCGAAAGAACTGTTCTGTTCTAGTTCTGTCGAAGGGTCATGAGGACTCGAAACGTCAACTCTTTTCTTCTCCGCCGATGCTGCCAGACCTGCTGAGTTTTTCCAGGTAATTATGTTTTTGTTTTAGCTAACTTTATTGTTTGGTGAAGAGGTGAAGGGATTTATGGAGCTACGGCTGGTAAATGGGTTTGAGATGCCGGTCAGCCATGATCTAACTGAATGGCAAGACGGGCAGGAGAGGTTGAATGGCCCACTGTATATTGTATTGCATAGCAGCACCTGCTGTCTTTAACATGGAGTAAAATAGTCCTGGAGTAAAGGCTCTTCTCGTATCCTAGCTGCAGTTGGAGATATGCTGAACAGTATTTGAACAGTAGCTGTAGATTATTTACGCAGCAGCGAGAAATGACGACTCTGTTTAAGACAGACAGAGCTGGATTGCAGAGTTTGGAGGCATCTTTGCATCGTTAAAGGTGGGAAATATCAGGCTGGGGTCCGGGGCTCCACCCCATCGAGCACTGTGGAGGTGAGGCAAAGCTCCTCCTGCACAGTCCGTCTCTCCCCGCCCCCCCCCCCCCCCAACCAAAAAAAAACCAAGCTCTACTCCCTGACCTCACTATCCCAGCTGCCCAGTGTCCAACTCCAGGCCTCCAGAGTACTCCGGGAGGTGCACAGCACTGGAGAATGTGCGCAGCAGGAGCTCGAGTGGCCTCTCATCCCCTCTGGGTGTTTTACGGTCAGTTGGCAGGTGCAGCCAGCCCCATCAAACTGGTGGCTATGTGCCCCAACTTAAGTGACATGAATGATAAAAACCCACTGGCTGAACTGGCCGGAGTGAATTGTTGAAGAGCAGTCTGGCCCTCATATCCACTCTGGCTAATAAGGACATCGCAAGGGTATAATTTAATGCTATTACAATAGGGGTCAATATTGAAACCCCTCAAATTGCAGTCCGCCTACGAGTAGTTATCCTGCCTTGTTTAATCATTTCCCCCCTCTGGTGAATTCCTGCTTGCTGCATGTTTTCTTTCAAACTTACTGCAAGATTTCTCGGTGCTTCGCGGTCCGATTCGCACTGACTACTGTTTATCTCTCCGTTTGAAGGTTCCGCTCTAAGTATCATCCGGATGAAGCTGGAAAGCGGAAGCAGGAGGCTGACTATGGCCTGCGCACACGGCTCAGTGTGTACTGTTACCTGATGGAACACAGCTGGTTCGATGGGCTCTCACTCGACATCGATAAAGCAAATATCATCATGAAGGCTTTAGACGCGGGTAATTGTTGTTTGTTATCTTGCTATCTTTATCTCTTCACCACTTTCCCAGTCAATTCCACTTTCAACATGGACTCCAGTTTAGCATTAAAAGGCCAGCTTATTCACCAGAAATGCTGCACTGCCAGAGCGTCAGTACTGAGGGAGTGCTGCACTGTCAGAGGGTGAGTAGCGAGGGAGTGCTGCACTGTCAGAGGGTCAGTAGTGAGGGAGTGCTGCACTGTTGGGTTTGCAATAGCGAGGGAGTGCTGCACTGTCAGAGGGTCAGTAACGAGGGAGTGCTGCACTGTCAGAGGGTCAGTAGCGAGGGAGTGCTGCACTGTCAGAGGATCAGTAGCGAGGGAGTGCTGCACTGTCAGAGGGTCAGTAGCGAGGGAGTGCTGCACTGTTGGTTTTGCGGTAGTGAGGGAGTGCTGCACTGTTGGTTTTGCGGTAGTGAGGGAGTGCTGCACTGTTGGGTTTGCGGTAGGGAGGGAGTGCTGCACTGTTGGTTTTGCGGTAGTGAGGGAGTGCTGCACTGTTGGTTTTGCGGTAGTGAGGGAGTGCTGCACTGTCAGAGGGTGAGTAGCGAGGGAGTGCTGCACTGTCAGAGGGTCAGTAGCGAGGGAGTGCTGCACTGTTGGGTTTGCGGTAGCGAGGGAGTGCTGCACTGTTGGGTTTGCGGTAGCGAGGGAGTGCTGCCCTGTTAGGTTTGCAGTAGTGAGGGAGTGCTGCACTATTGGGTTTGCGGTAGCGAGGGAGTGTTGCCCTGTTGGGTTTGCGGTAGCGAGGGAGTGTTGCCCTGTTGGGTTTGCGGTAGCGAGGGAGTGCAACCCTGTTGGGTTTGCGGTAGCGAGGGAGTGCTGCACTGTTGGGTTTGCGGTAGCGAGGGAGTGCTGCACTGTTGGGTTTGCGGTACCGAGGGAGTGTTGCCCTGTTGGGTTTGCGGTAGCGAGGGAGTGCGACCCTGTTGGGTTTGCGGTAGCGAGGGAGTGCTGCACTGTTGGGTTTGCGGTAGCGAGGGAGTGCTGCACTGTTGGGTTTGCGGTAGCGAGGGAGTGCTGCCCTGTTGGGTTTGCGGTAGCGAGGGAGTGCTGCCCTGTTGAGTTTGCAGTAGCGAGGGAGTGCTGCTCTGTTGGGTTTGCGGTAGCGAGGGAGTGCTGCTCTGTTGGGTTTGTGGTAGCGAGGGAGTGCTGCTCTGTTGGGTTTGCGGTAGCGAGGGAGTGCTGCTCTGTTGGGTTTGCGGTAGCGAGGGAGTGCTGCTCTGTTGGGTTTGCGGTAGCGAGGGAGTGCTGCTCTGTTGGGTTTGCGGTAGCGAGGGAGTGCTGCTCTGTTGGGTTTGCGGTAGCGAGGGAGTGCTGCTCTGTTGGGTTTGCGGTAGCGAGGGAGTGCTGCTCTGTTGGGTTTGCGGTAGTGAGGGAGTGCTGCTCTGTTAGAAGTTGCAGCCTTTCTGATGCTGCCTGTCGAGTGACCTTTAAGACCCCATGACACTCTTTTTCAGAAGAGCAATGGGGATTTGTCCCAGCGCCTTTGACCATCATCAGTAAAACAGGTTACCTGATCATGATCACGTTGCTGTTTGTGGGATCCAGCAATGCCAACTCGACTGTTGTGTTTCCTACGTTACAGCCCTGAATATGCTTGGTTTAAAAAAAAAACAGTGCTTCTCCGGCTGTAAAGACTTTGAGACATCCTGAGGTGGTGTAAGGTGCTGTGTGCTCGGTGAGCCGCTGAGGTCACCCAGGCCGGTGCCGTTTGTAATCGCTGATCTCCTCAGTAGGTGTGAGCGTCCCTGATTGCAGCCTCTTGTTAAATAAACTTCCCTTCGGCCGGCAGCTGTCATAAAAATGGAGGGCGGAACGGAGAATGACGTGAAAATCCTGGAGCTGGAGGACGAGGAGGAAAAGATCGAGAAATTAGAGCTTGTGAAGAAGGAAGAAGGGCGGGTCCTGGAAAACGACAGGAAGATCACGGAAAAAGAAAAGGAAGAAGACAGCAAAAAGGTAATCGCGGTTTTGTTACTGTTGTTGATTTAAGGCTGGCCTTGAAACGCAGCAAAGTAATCGCTACGAGACATAGCCGTGGACATCGCTGTGTAAACGAATCTCCCTTCCCCAGGCAGAAACCAGCGAGCCGGCAGAGGAGGAAAAGAAGGACAAAGAAGACAACAAATCAAAAGAGTCGCCTGAGGAGGAGGAGGAGAAGAGGGAAGAGGGGGAAGATAAGGATGAGGCTGAGCAGTGTGAGCCAGCCAAGGAGAGCCCAGCGCCTGTCAAGGTGCGCTGTCCACTTTTTGCTGCTTTTATTGATATGCTGTACACGTCACGAATATGCTGCTATGTTGCCGGATGCCCTGTTGCTGTTCACAGTTAAGTGCCCACTTGGGGTGCAGTGTTGTGGAGGAGCTTCCATCGAGAGGTGGTGGAGGCCGGTTAGCCTCACGTCCTTTACAAAGTACCCTGGCTGAGCACTTGGCGTAACAGTCATAACATTCAAAGCTATGGGGCCAAGTGCTGGTAAATGGGGTTAGGGAGGTAGGCGCCGACGCGATGGGCCGAAGGGCCTCTTCTGCGCTGTGTGATTCTGTGAGTGCTAAGCAAAGTCCTGGCTCAAGGAGATGTGGGTGACCCGTGTCCTCCCAGGCACCGAGTTTGCTGAGATTCTTCACATGGCCCTTATGCCCAGCATCGGAGCCAGGCTCTGTCCTGCCCTGACCAGAATCTCGTCGATGCATTTTGGAGGGGCCTGCTAGGTAGCAATCAGGAACAGGAGAGCCCAGCTGATTCCCCCTGACCCTATCCTGGGTCAGGGCCATCCCCACTGAACTCTGCTAACTGAGCAAACGTAAGAACAGGGGTGATGCCGTTCAGCCCCTCAAGTGTGACCTGCCATTCCATGAGATCATGGATGATCTGTATCCTCGATCCATTCCTTCCACCTTCCCTTGGCGAGCGGAAACCTGACTGATCTCAGATTTAGGATTATTAACTGAGCTAGCATCTCCTGCAATTAGTGCAAGCGAGTTTCACACTTTCACTTCTGTGAGGAGACTCATGTGGAGCGTTAAGTACTGACGTTGATTTATTGTAAGTCCTGTTTCCTAGCCTCCCCTGAACAGCCTGGCTCCGATTTTAAAATATGTTTCCCTGCTCTGGACTCGCACCCCCCCCCCTGCCCCCGGCACCCCCCCAAAAAAAAACAACCAGCGGGAAAAGTTCTGCAATCTAACCCATCAATTTCACTCATCCTCTAATTCCTATATTCCCTTGAGGAAAGTGTTTGATATTGTCTGGCCAATTACTTGCTGCTGTTCGTGGAGCATCGGCAAGCTACTTTAATGGCTAGGGTTCTGTGTGCCTGTTTAACATGGGAGCTTCCCTGCTTAACAACCGTGTTTGATACAGGAGCTTGCCTGCTGAGTGACAGTGTTTGATACAGGAGCTTGCCTGCTGAGTGACAGTGTTTGATACAGGAGCTTGCCTGCTGAGTGACAGTGTTTGATACAGGAGCTTGCCTGCTGAGTGACAGTGTTTGATACAGGAGCTTGCCTGCTGTGTGACAGTGTTTGATACAGGAGCTTGCCTGCTGAGTGACAGTGTTTGATACAGGAGCTTGCCTGCTGAGTGACAGTGTTTGATACAGGAGCTTGCCTGCTGAATAACAGTGTTTGATACAGGAGCTTGCCTGCTGAGTGACAGTGTTTGATACAGGAGCTTGCCTGCTGAGTGACAGTGTTTGATACAGGAGCTTGCCTGCTGAGTGACAGTGTTTGATACAGGAGCTTGCCTGCTGAGTGACAGTGTTTGATACAGTAGCTTGCCTGCTGAGTGACAATGTTTGATACAGGAGCTTGCCTGCTGAATAACAGTGTTTGATACAGGAGCTTGCCTGCTGAGTGACAGTGTTTGATACAGGAGCTTGCCTGCTGAGTGACAGTGTTTGATACAGGAGCTTGCCTGCTGAGTGACAGTGTTTGATACAGGAGCTTGCCTGCTGAGTGACAGTGCTTGATACAGGAGCTTGCCTGCTGAGTAACAGTGTTTGATACAGGAGCTTGCCTGCTGAGTGACAGTGTTTGATACGGGAGCTTGCCTGCTGAGTAACAGTGTTTGATACAGGAGCTTGCCTGCTGTGTGACAGTGTTTGATACAGGAGCTTGCCTGCTGAGTGACAGTGTTTGATACAGGAGCTTGCCTGCTGAGTGACAGTGTTTGATATAGGAGCTTGCCTGCTGAGTAACAGTGTTTGATACAGGAGCTTGCCTGCTGAATAACAGTGTTTGATACAGGAGCTTGCCTGCTGAGTAACAGTGTTTGATACAGGAGCTTGCCTGCTGAGTAACAGTGTTTGATACAGGAGCTTGCCTGCTGTGTGACAGTGTTTGATACAGGAGCTTGCCTGCTGAGTAACAGTGTTTGATACAGGAGCTTGCCTGCTGAGTGACAGTGTTTGATACAGGAGCTTGCCTGCTGAGTGACAGTGTTTGATACAGGAGCTTGCCTGCTGAATAACAGTGTTTGATACAGGAGCTTGCCTGCTGAGTGACAGTGTTTGATACAGGAGCTTGCCTGCTGAGTAACAATGTTTGATACAGGAGCTTGCCTGCTGAGTGACAGTGCTTGATACAGGAGCTTGCCTGCTGAGTAACAATGTTTGATACAGGAGCTTGCCTGCTGAGTGACAGTGTTTGATACAGGAGCTTGCCTGCTGAGTGACAGTGTTTGATACAGGAGCTTGACTGCTGAGTGACAGTGTTTGATGCAGGAGCTTGCCTGCTGAGTGACAGTGTTTGATATAGGAGCTTGCCTGCTGAGTGACAGTGTTTGATACAGGAGCTTGCCTGCTGAGTGACAGTGTTTGATACAGGAGCTTGCCTGCTGAGTAACAGTGTTTGATACAGGAGCTTGCCTGCTGAGTGACAGTGTTTGATACAGGAGCTTGCCTGCTGAGTGACAGTGTTTGATACAGGAGCTTGCCTGCTGAGTGACAGTGTTTGATACAGGAGCTTGCCTGCTGAGTGACAGTGTTTGATACAGGAGCTTGCCTGCTGAGTGACAGTGTTTGATACAGGAGCTTGCCTGCTGAGTGACAGTGTTTGATACAGGAGCTTGCCTGCTGAGTGACAGTGTTTGATACAGGAGCTTGCCTGCTGAATAACAGTGTTTGATACAGGAGCTTGCCTGCTGAGTGACAGTGTTTGATACAGGAGCTTGCCTGCTGAGTGACAGTGTTTGATGCAGGAGCTTGCCTGCTGAGTGACAGTGTTTGATACAGGAGCTTGCCTGCTGAGTGACAGTGTTTGATACAGGAGCTTGCCTGCTGAGTGACAGTGTTTGATACAGGAGCTTGCCTGCTGAGTGACAATGTTTGATACAGGAGCTTGCCTGCTGAGTGACAGTGTTTGATACAGGAGCTTGCCTGCTGAGTGACAGTGTTTGATACAGGAGCTTCCCTGCTGAGTAACAGTGTTTGATACAGGAGCTTGCCTGCTGAGTGACAGTGTTTGATGCAGGAGCTTGCCTACTGAGTAACAGTGTTTGATACAGGAGCTTGCCTGCTGAGTGACAGTGTTTGATACAGGAGCTTGCCTGCTGAGTAACAGTGTTTGATACAGGAGCTTGCCTGCTGAGTAACAGTGTTTGATACAGGAGCTTGCCTGCTGAGTAACAGTGTTTGCTGTGCAACTTTTAGGCTGTGAAAAAGAGAAAGAGAAAGCACAGCGGCGACGACAGTTACGATGAGGATGATGCTACGGCCTCCGACTCGGAATCTGAGCCTGATGCAGTCCCACCTGCTGTGGAAAGGATGGAGGAAGAGGATTCAGGTAGTGGAAAGTTTCTACTGGGATAGCCCAGGATCTATACTCAGAGTGTGTGTGAGAGAGAGAGAGAGAATCATTAAAACGGCCCTGAGTTCTCTGGGTATGCTTCGTCCGCCCACACCCCAAACTATCATGAGGGACAGAAATTGTGCTTCCTTCCCTTTGTCTGTGAACAGCTCCAGTTATTAAAGTACCCCACCCCCCACTTCTCCCGCCCAGTCCTCCTTGTTCTTCATATTTGCTCTGTTTAAATCGATCCTCCTGCTCGTAGGGGCAGTGAATTGATTGGGGGACACACTCCTGGAGATCGCAGGGGTGCGATATACAGGCCAAGCCACTGAGGGTTGGTTTTGATGTCACATGTAACACCACAAGGACCAGCGATAACTAAACAGACCCCGACACAGTGTGGATGTTCATTCCTTAATTTAACCAGAGGTTCTCAGTTTCTTCCACAGAGCTGTTCAGGAATATCAGGCTCCACACCCTGTGGCCTGAATCTCCACAGGAGCTGGAATGTGGGAAGATGAGTTATCATGTTTCACGTTCACAGAAAGGGGGGGTGGATTTTACCAACCCCTGTCACAGACTTGCGGGGGTAGGGGGTCGTCATAAAACTCTCCAGACAGCCTTTCCACCTGCCCCCCACCTCCCCAAAATGTTATTGGAGGTGGGTGAGGCTTCATGTGACCCCCACCCGCCCTCCCTTCAGTTGAGTTCCTTAAGGAATGCTTCCCACCTAAAAGTGACCCTCCACCCGGCTGGAGGGGCTCAGGGATATGGGGAGGCCCGGCAGATCGTTCTGCTAGTCCTCGGGCAGGACAGAGGGCAGGTTTCCATTCGTGATCCCCTTTTGGGATCCCCCCTCCAACACCCACCTACCCTCAGGTTAGATATTGGGCAGCAGGAGTGAACTAAACACAGACTCCCAGGGTTGAACAGTCTGTTCATCCCTGTTTGCTCTATTTGAAGTACTGAATGTTTGTTTGTTTGATGAATGAATTGATTGAATTCTTCATGTTCCTCTCTCCCTCCCTCTTCATGCAGGGAAACAAAAGGAAGAGGATGAGAAGACCCAGAAAGAAGGTAGGCCCCTCTTTAACCAGAATGAGTTTAGTGTCAACTAGAAATCCTCCCAGCTTGCTGCTGTGGTTGGAGCGCTAAATACTTTTTGATGCTGTACAGGTGAGCCAAAGCCAGAGAAGAAGGAAGAGGAGAAACCAAAGGAAAAACCCAAGGAGGAAAAGAAAGACAAGGAGAAAGAGATAGAGGTCGTTCCCAAACCTCGGCCACTTCACAAAACCTGCTCGCTCTTCATGAGGAGCATTGCTCCAAATATCTCAAAGGCTGAAATCATATCGGTAAGTTTGGCATTGTCCTCGTTCACTGGATACGGCTGATGTGGGAGCAAGCAACACAGGACAGGTACAGCATGGGGTTAGATACAGAGTAAACCCCCTCTACACTGTCCCCATCAAACACTCCCAGGACAGGTACAGCACAGGGTTAGATACAGATTAAAGCTCCCTCTACACTGTCCCCATCAAACACTCCGAGGACAGGTACAGCACAGGGTTAGATACAGAGTAAAGCTCCCTCTACACCGTCCCCATCAAACACTCCCAGGACAGGTACAGCAGGGGGTTAGATACAGAGTAAATCTCCCTCTACACTGTCCCCATCAAACATTCCCAGGACTGGTACAGCACGGGGTTAGATACAGAGTAAATCTCCCTCTACACTGGCCCCATCAAACACTCCCAGGACGGGTACAGTACGGGGTTAGATACAGAGTAAAGCTCCCTCTACACCGTCCCCATCAAACACTCCCAGGACAGGTACAGCACGGGGTTAGATACAGAGTAAAGCTCCCTCTACACCGTCCCCATCAAACACTCCCAGGACAGGTACAGCATGGGGTTAGATACAGAGTAAACCCCCTCTACACTGTCCCCATCAAACACTCCCAGGACAGGTACAGCACAGGGTTAGATACAGATTAAAGCTCCCTCTACACTGTCCCCATCAAACACTCCGAGGACAGGTACAGCACAGGGTTAGATACAGAGTAAAGCTCCCTCTACACCGTCCCCATCAAACACTCCCAGGACAGGTACAGCACGGGGTTAGATACAGAGTAAATCTCCCTCTACACTGTCCCCATCAAACATTCCCAGGACTGGTACAGCACGGGGTTAGATACAGAGTAAAGCTCCCTCTACACCGTCCCCATCAAACACTCCCAGGACAGGTACAGCACGGGGTTAGATACAGAGTAAAGCTCCCTCTACACCGTCCCCATCAAACACTCCCAGGACAGGTACAGCACAGGGTTAGATACAGAGCAAAGCTCTCTCTACACTGCCCCCATCAAACACTCCCAGGGCAGGTACAGCACGGGGTTAGATACAGAGTAAAACTTCCTCTGCACTGTCTCCATCAAACACTCCCAGGACAGGGTTAGATACAGAGTAAAGCTCCCTCTACACTGTCCCCATCAAACACTCCCAGGACAGCTACAGCATGGGGTTAGATACAGAGTAAAGCTCCCTCTGCACAGCAGAGCTCCTTCAGCTGTATAATTCTAGCATGATTTCTTTGCTTCTATATTCTATTCCTCCGTTTATAAACCCATATGCTTTTTGAATCAAATTATCAACTTGTCCTGGCCTTTAATGCTTTGTGCTTATGCACATCAATGTCTGTCAGCTCATCTACACGTTTCAAAATGGTGCCATTTATAGTATACTGCCTCCTAAAATAAATGTGTTAAATTCTAACTGCCGTGTTTTTGTCCTTTCACTAGTCTATCTGTCATCCTGAAACCTATGTCTATCCTCATCACTATCTATTCCTTTGCCAAGTTGCATATTATTGACAAACTTTATAATTGTGCTTTCAATAGCTGAGTCTAGTTTATTTTATAAAAGTTGGAAAGAGTACTGGAACCAAAACTGACCATTGTGTAATTCCACTGGTAAATACCTCCTTGTCAAAAGACATATCCGTTTGGTTGTCTGTCGTGTGGCTGATGAGGCTATTGTTTAAAAAATATAATAAACTCTATTTCCTTCTCTGCAGCTTTGTAAAAGGTTTCCTGGCTTCATGAGAGTGGCACTATCTGACCCACAGCCGGAGCGCAGGTAAATATCAAGCATAGCTTGATGACGATCTGTCCAAATAAGTGTGCAGCATGTCATTGAACCGTATAGAACTAGGCTCAGTTTAATGTCTTATCTGAAGCACTCCCTCAGTACTGACCCTCCAACAGTGCGGCGCTCCCTCAGTACTGACCCTCCGACAATGCGGCGCTCCCTCAGTACTGACCCTCCGACAGTGCAGCGCTCCCTCAGCACTGACCCTCCAACGGTGCGGCGCTCCCTCAGCACTGACCCTCCGACAGTGCGGCGCTCCCTCAGTACTGACCCTCCGAAATTGCGGCACTCCCTCAGTACTGACCCTCCGACAGTGCGGCACTCCCTCAGTACTGACCCTCCGACAGTGCGGCGCTCCCTCAGTACTGACCCTCCGACAATGCGGCGCTCCCTCAGCACTGACCCTCCGACAGTGCGGCGCTCCCTCAGCACTGACCCTCCGACGGTGCGGCGCTCCCTCAGCACTGACCCTCCGACGGTGCGGCGCTCCCTCAGCACTGACCCTCCGACAATGCGGCACTCCCTCAGTACTGACCCTCCGACAGTGCGGCGCTCCCTCAGTGCTGACCCTCCGACAGTGCTGCCATCTTTGGGCAGTGACCTGGTCACATGGTGCCTAGGTTGCTGCTTTAAAGGATGAGGTACAGGCAAGTTCCTGTATAACCTTCCCGTGGGATGACACCCTGCCTTCAGGGGACTGCAGAGAATGGGATGGGCGGACGTAGCTGAGTGAGAGTGGCTTCATGTAGTACTGATAGTTTACCACTGGATGGTATTGTTCATTGATTGTTGATTATTGCAGTGCTGTGCTAAAGATTTCATTTCCATTCTGTGGTCCCGTTAGATTTTACCGGAGAGCCTGGGTTACCTTCGATCGCAGTGTTAACATCAAAGAAATCTGTTGGAATCTCCAGAATATCCGGGTAAGTCCCTCTCTATCGGAAAGAAATATCGTTGAATTTTTTTTTTTACCCCCTCCTCTTCTGATCAATTCCAGTTTTCTGCCCTGATTCAGGCAAATCGGGGTTTATTTGCCCCATTGTTGAATGAGTTGGGGTTTCCTTACCCCCTGTTCTGGGTGAGGTGGGGGTGGGGATGGGGTGTTTTCTCGTTCCTTCAGTTGGAAACGTTGCTGTTGTCCTCTGCCTGCACTCCACATTTCCCTCCTCCTGCTGTGGGGCACTCTGTCCGTTAACTCCCAGTGTCACTGTTAATCCGCCATTGTACTATCAATCTCCCACGCTGGTTGCACAAGGTTAGGAAGGCCACAAGTTCGGTGTCTCTGATTGGAGCAGGACGGTTTCAATCGACTCCAAAGACATGGGACCAACAAAGCAGAAAAGCAACACTGCCCCAGCTGACTATCCAGTAACCTTGCCTGGTGGCAATGTGCAGATATCTACTGAGGATTAAAAGGGTGGGTGGTGGTGGTGGCAGGGGGGATGCTGTTGTGATGCCTCCATAGTCGCATAACCCGCCGTCCAACAGTTGAAGTTTCCAGGACCCGCTGATATTTGTGAGGCGCCGCTCAAGGGTCGACACTTGACAGGAGAAGGGGTTGAGTAGCTGAGGGAGTCAGAACATTGAGAGACAGCAGTTAGTAACGGCATCGTCCTTCAACAAGGCCATTTGGCCCATCGTCTCTGTGCCAGCTCTTCAATTCGCTCCACTCCCCTACGCCTCCCCCTTGGCCCTGCAGACTTTTCCTTTTCAAATTCAGCCATGGGTCGCTAGCCTTCTGCTAGACCTCCTCCTGCTAGTCCACCTGAAACAATGGGCTCGGTTTGTCAGAAGCCACACGTGTTTGTGATGAGACATGCACAATAAGCCAACCCCTCCCAATCATGCTGTCCCTTGGCTGCACCAGAAAAGCCTGGAACTGTCTCTGAGAATTCAGGAGAAACGTCTATACCCAGAGAGTGGGGAGAATGTGGAACTCGCTCCCACAAGGGGTGGTCGAGGTAAATAGTATAGAGACGTTTAGTGGGGGGAAGCTGGATAAAGGAATAGAAGGGTATGCTGATAGGGTGAGATGAGGATGGGTGGGAGAAGGCTCATATGGAACTTAAACACCAGCATGGAGCAGATGGATCGAATGGCCTGTTCCCATGCTAATATTACGTGGAATATACGGTAATGCGATTCTTTCTTTCTCTATAGCTGCGAGACTGTGAACTGAGCCCAGTGGTGAATCGGGACCTAGCCAGGCGTGTCCGCAGCATTAACGGTATCACTCAACACAAGCAGATCGTCCGGAATGACATCAAACTAGCGGCTAAACTCATTCACTCGCTGGATGACCGCTCACAGCTATGGTCATCTGAGACTGTCAATGAGGACGGGAGAGTTGAGGTCAGTGTGGGCCAACTGTAATGTCGTGTAGGCCTCTGCGTAAGACAGTTATGTAATATTAACCAATAGATTGTGTAAAAGATGTATGTTTATCAGCCTAAACCAGGGCTGCAAGTGACTATTGAAGACAGTTGAGAACTAAAGATCTCCAAATGTTAAGTGTTGTACAGGGGGAGTGCTACATTGCCCGAGAAGTTGCCTTCCAGATAAGAACTCGAGGGAGGGCGTAAAAGATCCTTCTAGCACCATTTATGGTCTCACCCCTTCCTACTTCTATAACCTACAATCCTCAGATCTATGCCCTCCTCCACCTCTGGCCCCTTGCACAGCCGCTGATTTTAATTGCTCCACCATTGGTGGCTGTGCCTTCAGCTGCCAAAGCTCTGGAATTCCCTCCTCTTGAGCTCTCTGTATCTCTCCTTTTGGAAGCTGCCTAAATCCGAACCCTTTGACTAAGTAGAAATCAAAAAGTGCTGGAAAAGCCCAGCCGGTCCGGCAGCATCTGCGGGGAGAAAAACTTGAGTTCACGTTTCGAGTCTCATCTTCAAAGAGTCATATTGGCTGCGAAACGTTAACTCAGTTTCTCTCTCCACAGATGCTGCCGGAGCTTTTCCAGCACTTTTAGTTTTGTTCAAAACCTCCAGCATTCGCAGTATTTTGCTCTTATTTCTTTGACAAAGTGCTTGGTCACTGGTCCTGATGCCTGCTGTTGTAGCTCGATGTCCGATGGTGCCTGATAATCACCCCTGGGAAGCGCTTGGGCTTTCTTTGCCAAATTAAAGGCACGGTGAGACCCAGACTGTCATTTCCCCTTTTCAAATCCAGCCTTGGCTCACTGATATTCACGTTGCGTATCGAGAGAACAACTCCGGTCCACCTGAAGCAGCAGGGAGTGTGTCTGGCGACTTGGCCAACATGCCTCCCTCGACCAATACCACCCAAAGAAAAAGGAACATCTGTTTATCTTTCCCTTCACTGTACCAGGAAATGGATTTACTTTAGTCTGAAGCGCTTTGTTGGCAGTGACTTTTAACCGTAATCACTCCATTGAAATCGGCTCCCCTTGCTTTGCACCACCCAATGTTTTCCTCTTCTCCTGTCTGGGCCTATTGTAGACTCATGTTAATGGAGCTTGATTGCTAGGGTTAGTCAAAACCCCAGCATCGCTGTAACGTGTTATCAGGCAGATAGAAGATGCATTAGGTGAATGTGGTCTTTTATTATCTATGCTGCTATCTTGATGAGAAATAAACACGGCCTGCCACAAACTGCCATTTGAGTCATCTCGTGAATAATTTGCCATCTGTAGCTGGTGTTCGTTTTACTTTGAAATTTGGCAGAATGTGCTGATTTTAAATGAGAACTTGCGTTTCTGCAGCACTTTTCCCATTCCGCAGCCCCCATGCACTTCACACAATGAAGGACTTTGAGGAGCTGCGAGTTCAGTCAACAAGTGCAGCCTCCTACAGGCAGTGCTGCCAATCCTCGCCCTTTAGTGCAGAGACGTTTTTGGGAGGTTTTAACATAGCTGATCAAAATCATGAATGGTTTGGATAAGGTTAAGGAGCTTCCACTGACTGGGGGCTCAGTAACCACAGGGACGCAGATTTAAGACAATCGGCAAGAGAAGCAGAGGAGGCAAGAGGAAGCACATTGTTAGGCAGCGACTTGTTGTGGTCTAGAAGGGCAGTGCAAATAGGTTCAATAAGAACTTTCCAAAGGGGAATTGGATAAACCCTTGGAAAGGAAAACATTGCAGGTGTGTGGGGAAAGAGCAGGTGGAGTAGGACTGATCGGATAGTACTTTAAAGGGGCTAGTACAGGGAGGATGGGCTGAATGGGCATTTTGTTCTAAGTTTCAATGAATTTAATGTACAATTTTTATTTATAAGGCACCTTTGCTCAGAAATACCTCACTGAGTGAATTACTGGGCTGTGCAGTGACTTTCATAAGTAGGCTCAAGTTTCATGGTCTTTGTGATGGTGGGTGTTTGAGGGAGAGACTTTCACCTTGAGATCACAGAAGATTGAGTTGTGGTCTTAGTCACAGTGCCGAGGATAATTGCTGCCCACCAGAATCAGCAGCCAAGGCCTCAGTTAACAGGACTGATGAAATGGAATAAGGCTGGGGATTTTTCATCAGACATGTTTTACCATGTGGCAACTTGCCATTGGCTGCAGCGTGGCCTTGCAGACCTGGCTTGCTCTCCTCAAAATCCTTGTTTAAATGAACCAACGATTGATAGATCATTACATTCTGGAGCTTAACTTCATTTGGTAATGTGCCTGAAACTAGATACTGAGATACTATTAAGCTGCACTGGACTTACAAACTATCACAGGTGGTGACTCTAAGTAAGAAAGACTTGCACCTTATAATGTCTCTCAGAACTATTCCAGAGCCACCTGTGTGCAGTGAATTACTCGAATAGAGTTACTGTTAAAGAGAGAATTCTAATTTGTGTATCTCCTTTCCCAAAGGCGTGGCCACCAATTCCTTTTGATTTGCAGCCACTGTCACAGCAGCCAATTTCTGCCCAGCATCTTCCCAGAGTTGGCAGTGAGGTGGCTGACTGTTTAGTCTTTTTCTCACAGCTTCCTGCAGTTCCAAATGTGCTGTGGACTCCAGCTGAGGAAATAGATGTGACCCTGATTTAATATCTTATCGGAAAGTGCAGTCTCCTCTCAAGACTGCTGTCTTATTTGAAATACTTTGCTAACTGATTCTCTCCTTGAAAGCTGTGTGCCCTGCGGGTGATGTCTGGGTGCTTAGGCTAACACTGAACTGTTGGAGCTGTCTGTTCACCTGCACTCCATTCCTTGCTTAAAAGAATCGCTCGTAATTTTCCCCCGTTCTCAATGGCTTGTCTTGAATTCACAGAACCTCTCCTCTCAGAATCCCATCTTGAAAAACATCACCGATTACCTGATTGAGGAGGTGAGTGCGGAGGAAGAGGAGTTAATGGGAAATGCGACGGACACACCTGACGATGGGCCAAAGGAAGGCAACCCAGAGGTCAATATCGAGAGGGATGAGAAGCTCATAAAGGTACAATGTGCTATCGTGGCTGTTAACACAAAGATCAACCCATCAGCAGCTACCCAGCCAACTCGTGGGGTCTGGGATGACACACACGCTGAGATTTCAATGCTGTGAAAACTGGGATGATGAATAGCATTGAATCGCTCTTCAGGACACAGAGCAAGCTCAGTCAGATGGAAATACCCTATCAGCCAGCACATAGGCTGCATTTCCTGTTAAGTTTCAGCTGTGGCCCCTCTGCAAGTTAATGCAGTAGTTTCAGAGGGTTGAACACTTCTGATTTGGGTTATGTTTTAAAGAGCTTATTAGGTTATTTCAGCAGTTAACAGTGCTGACACTACTGGCTCAGTAAAAGTATGCTCACTGTAGACATTTCAACCAGCACACATTGAAGCTACAAAGCACTCTCCTGTTCAATTATAGACCGTGTCTTTCCAAAATTTGAGTTATGTTTGAGGCAGTTTTCTGAGCTGTGTAACGCTAAGTTGCAATATTGATGGGTATGGGTCTGTTGCAGTTTATACTTGGGGTACAGTATTGGTGGGGACAGATCTTTCATTGTAACACTGGGGTACAGTACTCGTGGGGACAGATCTGTCACTGTATAACACTGGGGTACAGTACTGGTGGGGACAGGTCTGTCACTGTATAACACTGGGGTACAATGCTGATGGGGACAGGTCTGTCACTGTATAACACTGGGGTACAGTGCTGATGGGGACAGGTCTGACACTGTATAACACTGGGGTACAGTGCTGATGGGGACAGGTCTGTCACTGTATCACTCTGGGATACAGTACTGGTGGGGACAGATCTATCAATGTGTAACACGGGTACAGTGCTGATGGGGACAGGTCTGTCACTGTATAACACTGGGGTACAGTGCTGATGGGGACAGGTCTGTTACTGTATAACACTGGGGTACAGTACTGGTGGGGACAGGTCTGTCACCGTATAACACTGGGGTACAGTACTGGTGGGGACAGATCTGTCAATGTGTAACACGGGTACAGTACTGATGGGGACAGGTCTGTCACTGTATAACACTGGGGTACGGTACTGGTGGGGACAGGTCTGTCACTGTATAACACTGGGGTACAGTACTGACGGGGACAGGTCTGTCACTGTATTACACTGGGGTATAGTACTGGTGGGGACAGGTCTGTCACTGTATAACACTTGGGTACAGTACTGGTGGGGACGGGTCTGTCACTGTATAACACTGGGGTACAGTACTGGTGGGGACGGGTCTGTCACTGTATAACACTGGGGTACAGTACTGGTGGGGACAGGTCTGTCACTGTATAACACTGGGGTACAGTACTGGTGGGAACAGGTCGGTCACTGTATAACACTGGGGTACAGTACTGGTGGGAACAGGTCTGTCACTGTATAACACTGGGGTACTGTACTGGTAGGGACCGGTCTGTCACAGTATAACACTGGGGTACAGTACTGGTGGGGACAGGTCTGTCACTGTATAACACTGGGGTACAGTACTGGTGGGAACAGGTCTGTCACTGTATAACACTGGGGTACAGTACTGGTGGGAACAGGTCTGTCACTGTATAACACTGGGGTACAGTACTGGTGGGAACAGGTCTGTCACTGTATAACACTGGGGTACTGTACTGGTAGGGACCGGTCTGTCACAGTATAACACTGGGGTACAGTACTGGTGGGGACAGGTCTGTCACTGTATAACACTGGGGTACAGTACTGGTGGGGACAGGTCTGTCACTGTATAACACTGGGGTACAGTACTGGTGGGAACAGGTCTGTCACTGTATAACACTGGGGTACAGTACTGGTGGGAACAGGTCTGTCACTATATAACACTGGGGTACAGTACTGGTGGGAACAGGTCTGTCACTATATAACACTGGGGTACAGTACTGGTGGGAACAGGTCTGTCACTGTATAACACTGGGGTACAGTACTGGTGGGAACAGGTCTGTCACTATATAACACTGGGGTACAGTACTGGTAGGGACCGGTCTGTCACTGTATAACACTGGGGTACAGTACTGGTGGGAACAGGTCTTTCACTGTATAACACTGGGGTACAGTACTGGTGGGAACAGGTCTGTCACTGTATAACACTGGGGTACAGTACTGGTAGGGACCGGAATGTCACTGTATCACACTGGGGTACAGTACTGGTGGGGACCGGTCTGTCACTGTATAACACTGGGGTACAGAAGTGGTAGGGACGGGTCTGTTACTGTATAACACTGGGGTACAGTACTGGTGGGGACGGGTCTGTCACTGTATAACACTGGGGTACAGTACTGGTGGGGACGGGTCTGTCACTGTATAACACTGGGGTACAGTACTGGTGGGAACAGGTCTGTCACTATATAACACTGGGGTACAGTACTGGTAGGGACCGGTCTGTCACTGTATAGCACGGGTACAGTACTGGTGGGGACCGGTCTGTCACTGTATAATACTGGGGTTCTGTACTGGTGGGGACAGGTCTGTCACTGTATAACACTAGAGTACAGTACTGGTGGGGACGGGTGTGTCACTGTATAACACTGGGGTACAGTACTGGTGGGGACAGGTCTGTTACTGTGTAACACTGGGGTGCAGTACTGGTTGGGACAGGTCTGTCACTGTATAACACTGGGGTGCAGTACTGGTTGGGACAGATCTGTCACTGTGTAACACTGGGGTACAGTACTGGTGGGGACAGGTCTGTCACTGTATAACACTGGGGTACAGTACTGGTGGGGACAGGTCTGTCACTGTATAACACTGGGGTACTGTACTGGTGGGGACGGGTCTGTCACTGTATAACACTGGGGTACTGTACTGGTGGGGACGGGTCTGTCACTGTATAATACTGGGGTACAGTACTGGTGGGGACGGGTCTGTCACTGTATAACACTGGGGTACAGTACTGGAGGGGACATTGTCTGTCACTGTATAACACTGGGGTACAGTACTGGTGGGGACAGGTCTGTCACTGTATAACACTGGGGTACAGTACTGGAGGGGACAGTTTCTGTCACTGTGTAATACTGGGGTACAGTACTGGTGGGGACAGGTCTGTCACTGTATAACACTGGGGTACAGTACTGGTGGGAACAGGTCTGTCACTGTATAACACTGGGGTACAGTACTGGTGGGAACAGGTCTGTCACTATATATCACTGGGGTACAGTACTGGTGGGAACAGGTCTGTCACTGTATAACACTGGGGTACAGTACTGGTGGGAACAGGTCTGTCACTGTATAACACTGGGGTACAGTACTGGTGGGAACAGGTCTGTCACTGTATAACACTGGGGTACTGTACTGGTAGGGACCGGTCTGTCACTGTATAACACTGGGGTACAGTACTGGTGGGGACAGGTCTGTCACTGTATAACACTGGGGTACAGTACTGGTGGGGACGGGTCTGTCACTGTATAACACTGGGGTACAGTACTGGTGGGGACAGGTCTGTCACTGTATAACACTGGGGTACAGTACTGGTGGGAACAGGTCTGTCACTGTATAACACTGGGGTACAGTACTGGTGGGAACAGGTCTGTCACTATATAACACTGGGGTACAGTACTGGTGGGAACAGGTCTGTCACTGTATAACACTGGGGTACAGTACTGGTGGGAACAGGTCTGTCACTATATAACACTGGGGTACAGTACTGGTAGGGACCGGTCTGTCACTGTATAACACTGGGGTACAGTACTGGTGGGAACAGGTCTTTCACTGTATAACACTGGGGTACAGTACTGGTGGGAACAGGTCTGTCACTGTATAACACTGGGGTACAGTACTGGTAGGGACCGGAATGTCACTGTATCACACTGGGGTACAGTACTGGTGGGGACCGGTCTGTCACTGTATAACACTGGGGTACAGAAGTGGTAGGGACGGGTCTGTTACTGTATAACACTGGGGTACAGTACTGGTGGGGACGGGTCTGTCACTGTATAACACTGGGGTACAGTACTGGTGGGGACGGGTCTGTCACTGTATAACACTGGGGTACAGTACTGGTGGGAACAGGTCTGTCACTATATAACACTGGGGTACAGTACTGGTAGGGACCGGTCTGTCACTGTATAACACGGGTACAGTACTGGTGGGGACCGGTCTGTCACTGTATAATACTGGGGTTCTGTACTGGTGGGGACAGGTCTGTCACTGTATAACACTAGAGTACAGTACTGGTGGGGACGGGTGTGTCACTGTATAACACTGGGGTACAGTACTGGTGGGGACAGGTCTGTTACTGTGTAACACTGGGGTGCAGTACTGGTTGGGACAGGTCTGTCACTGTATAACACTGGGGTGCAGTACTGGTTGGGACAGATCTGTCACTGTGTAACACTGGGGTACAGTACTGGTGGGGACAGGTCTGTCACTGTATAACACTGGGGTACAGTACTGGTGGGGACAGGTCTGTCACTGTATAACACTGGGGTACTGTACTGGTGGGGACGGGTCTGTCACTGTATAACACTGGGGTACTGTACTGGTGGGGACGGGTCTGTCACTGTATAATACTGGGGTACAGTACTGGTGGGGACGGGTCTGTCACTGTATAACACTGGGGTACAGTACTGGAGGGGACATTGTCTGTCACTGTATAACACTGGGGTACAGTACTGGTGGGGACAGGTCTGTCACTGTATAACACTGGGGTACAGTACTGGAGGGGACAGTTTCTGTCACTGTGTAATACTGGGGTACAGTACTGGTGGGGACAGGTCTGTCACTGTATAACACTGGGGTACAGTACTGGTGGGAACAGGTCTGTCACTGTATAACACTGGGCTACAGTACTGGTGGGAACAGGTCTGTCACTATATATCACTGGGGTACAGTACTGGTGGGAACAGGTCTGTCACTATATAACACTGGGGTACAGTACTGGTAGGGACCGGAATGTCACTGTATAACACTGGGGTACAGTACTGGTGGGGACCGGTCTGTCACTGTATAACACTGGGGTACAGAAGTGGTAGGGACGGGTCTGTTACTGTATAACACTGGGGTACAGTACTGGTGGGGACAGGTCTGTCACTGTATAACACTGGGGTACAGTACTGGTGGGGACGGGTCTGTCACTGTATAACACTGGGGTACAGTACTGGTGGGAACAGGTCTGTCACTATATAACACTGGGGTACAGTACTGGTAGGGACCGGTCTGTCACTGTATAACACGGGTACAGTACTGGTGGGGACCGGTCTGTCACTGTATAATACTGGGGTACTGTACTGGTGGGGACAGGTCTGTCACTGTATAACACTGGAGTACAGTACTGGTGGGGACGGGTGTGTCACTGTATAACACTGGGGTACAGTACTGGTAGGGACAGGTCTGTTACTGTGTAACACTGGGGTGCAGTACTGGTTGGGACAGGTCTGTCACTGTATAACACTGGGGTGCAGTACTGGTTGGGACAGGTCTGTCACTGTGTAACACTGGGGTACAGTACTGGTGGGGACAGGTCTGTCACTGTATAACACTGGGGTACAGTACTGGTGGGGACAGGTCTGTCACTGTATAACACTGGGGTACTGTACTGGTGGGGACGGGTCTGTCACTGTATAACACTGGGGTACTGTACTGGTGGGGACGGGTCTGTCACTGTATAATACTGGGGTACAGTACTGGTGGGGACGGGTCTGTCACTGTATAACACTGGGGTACAGTACTGGAGGGGACAGTTTCTGTCACTGTGTAATACTGGGGTACAGTACTGGTGGGGACAGGTCTGTCACTGTATAACACGGGTACAGTACTGGTGGGAACAGGTCTGTCACTGTATAACACTGGGGTACAGTACTGGTGGGAACAGGTCTGTCACTATATATCACTAAGGTACAGTACTGGTAGGGACCGGTCTGTCACTGTATAACACTGGGGTACAGTACTGGTGGGGACAGGTCTGTCACTGTATAACACGGGTACAGTACTGGTGGGAACAGGTCTGTCACTATATAACACTGGGGTACAGTACTGGTAGGGACCGGTCTGTCACTGTATAACACTGGGGTACAGTACTGGTGGGAACAGGTCTTTCACTGTATAACACTGGGGTACAGTACTGGTGGGAACAGGTCTGTCACTGTATAACACTGGGGTACAGTACTGGTAGGGACCGGAATGTCACTGTATCACACTGGGGTACAGTACTGGTGGGGACCGGTCTGTCACTGTATAACACTGGGGTACAGAAGTGGTAGGGACGGGTCTGTTACTGTATAACACTGGGGTACAGTACTGGTGGGGACGGGTCTGTCACTGTATAACACTGGGGTACAGTACTGGTGGGGACGGGTCTGTCACTGTATAACACTGGGGTACAGTACTGGTGGGAACAGGTCTGTCACTATATAACACTGGGGTACAGTACTGGTAGGGACCGGTCTGTCACTGTATAACACGGGTACAGTACTGGTGGGGACCGGTCTGTCACTGTATAATACTGGGGTTCTGTACTGGTGGGGACAGGTCTGTCACTGTATAACACTGGAGTACAGTACTGGTGGGGACGGGTGTGTCACTGTATAACACTGGGGTACAGTACTGGTGGGGACAGGTCTGTTACTGTGTAACACTGGGGTGCAGTACTGGTTGGGACAGGTCTGTCACTGTATAACACTGGGGTGCAGTACTGGTTGGGACAGATCTGTCACTGTGTAACACTGGGGTACAGTACTGGTGGGGACAGGTCTGTCACTGTATAACACTGGGGTACAGTACTGGTGGGGACAGGTCTGTCACTGTATAACACTGGGGTACTGTACTGGTGGGGACGGGTCTGTCACTGTATAACACTGGGGTACTGTACTGGTGGGGACGGGTCTGTCACTGTATAATACTGGGGTACAGTACTGGTGGGGACGGGTCTGTCACTGTATAACACTGGGGTACAGTACTGGAGGGGACATTGTCTGTCACTGTTTAACACTGGGGTACAGTACTGGTGGGGACAGGTCTGTCACTGTATAACACTGGGGTACAGTACTGGAGGGGACAGTTTCTGTCACTGTGTAATACTGGGGTACAGTACTGGTGGGGACAGGTCTGTCACTGTATAACACTGGGGTACAGTACTGGTGGGAACAGGTCTGTCACTGTATAACACTGGGCTACAGTACTGGTGGGAACAGGTCTGTCACTATATATCACTGGGGTACAGTACTGGTGGGAACAGGTCTGTCACTATATAACACTGGGGTACAGTACTGGTAGGGACCGGAATGTCACTGTATAACACTGGGGTACAGTACTGGTGGGGACCGGTCTGTCACTGTATAACACTGGGGTACAGAAGTGGTAGGGACGGGTCTGTTACTGTATAACACTGGGGTACAGTACTGGTGGGGACAGGTCTGTCACTGTATAACACTGGGGTACAGTACTGGTGGGGACGGGTCTGTCACTGTATAACACTGGGGTACAGTACTGGTGGGAACAGGTCTGTCACTATATAACACTGGGGTACAGTACTGGTAGGGACCGGTCTGTCACTGTATAACACGGGTACAGTACTGGTGGGGACCGGTCTGTCACTGTATAATACTGGGGTACTGTACTGGTGGGGACAGGTCTGTCACTGTATAACACTGGAGTACAGTACTGGTGGGGACGGGTGTGTCACTGTATAACACTGGGGTACAGTACTGGTAGGGACAGGTCTGTAACTGTGTAACACTGGGGTGCAGTACTGGTTGGGACAGGTCTGTCACTGTATAACACTGGGGTGCAGTACTGGTTGGGACAGGTCTGTCACTGTGTAACACTGGGGTACAGTACTGGTGGGGACAGGTCTGTCACTGTATAACACTGGGGTACAGTACTGGTGGGGACAGGTCTGTCACTGTATAACACTGGGGTACTGTACTGGTGGGGACGGGTCTGTCACTGTATAACACTGGGGTACTGTACTGGTGGGGACGGGTCTGTCACTGTATAATACTGGGGTACAGTACTGGTGGGGACGGGTCTGTCACTGTATAACACTGGGGTACAGTACTGGAGGGGACAGTGTCTGTCACTGTATAACACTGGGGTACAGTACTGGTGGGGACAGGTCTGTCACTGTATAACACTGGGGTACAGTACTGGAGGGGACAGTTTCTGTCACTGTGTAATACTGGGGTACAGTACTGGTGGGGACAGGTCTGTCACTGTATAACACGGGTACAGTACTGGTGGGAACAGGTCTGTCACTGTATAACACTGGGGTACAGTACTGGTGGGAACAGCTCTGTCACTATATATCACTAAGGTACAGTACTGGTAGGGACCGGTCTGTCACTGTATAACACTGGGGTACAGTACTGGTGGGGACCGGTCTGTCACTGTATAATACTGGGGTACTGTACTGGTGGGGACAGGTCTGTCACTGTATAACACTGGGGTACAGTACTGGTAGGGACAGGTCTGTTACTGTGTAACACTGGGGTACAGTACTGGTGGGGACAGGTCTGTCACTGTATAACACTGGGGTACAGTACTGGAGGGGACAGTGTCTGTCACTATATAACACTGGGGTACAGTACTGGTGTGGACCGGTCTGTCACTGTATAACACTGAGGTAGAGTACTGGTGGGGACAGGTCTGTCACTGTATAACACTGGGGTACTCTACTGGTGGGGACAGGTCTGTCACTGTATAACACTGGGGTACAGTACTGGTGGAGACAGGTCTGTCACTGTATAACACTGGGGTACAGTACTGGTGGGAACAGGTCTTTCACTGTATAACACTGGGGTACAGTACTGGTGGGAACAGGTCTGTCACTGTATAACACTGGGGTACAGTACTGGTAGGGACCGGAATGTCACTGTATCACACTGGGGTACAGTACTGGTGGGGACCGGTCTGTCACTGTATAACACTGGGGTACAGAAGTGGTAGGGACGGGTCTGTTACTGTATAACACTGGGGTACAGTACTGGTGGGGACGGGTCTGTCACTGTATAACACTGGGGTACAGTACTGGTGGGGACGGGTCTGTCACTGTATAACACTGGGGTACAGTACTGGTGGGAACAGGTCTTTCACTGTATAACACTGGGGTACAGTACTGGTGGGAACAGGTCTGTCACTGTATAACACTGGGGTACAGTACTGGTAGGGACCGGAATGTCACTGTATCACACTGGGGTACAGTACTGGTGGGGACCGGTCTGTCACTGTATAACACTGGGGTACAGAAGTGGTAGGGACGGGTCTGTTACTGTATAACACTGGGGTACAGTACTGGTGGGGACGGGTCTGTCACTGTATAACACTGGGGTACAGTACTGGTGGGGACGGGTCTGTCACTGTATAACACTGGGGTACAGTACTGGTGGGAACAGGTCTGTCACTGTATTACACTGGGGTACAGTACTGGTGGGGACCGGTCTGTCACTGTATAACACTGGAGTACAGTACTGGTGGGGACCGGTCTGTCACTGTATAACACTGGAGTACAGTACTGGTGGGGACCGGTCTGTCACTGTATAACACTGGGGTACAGTACTGGTAGGGACAGGTCTGTTACTGTGTAACACTGGGGTACAGTACTGGTTGGGACCGGTCTGTCACTGTATAACACTGGGGTACAGTACTGGAGGGGACAGGTCTGTCTTTGTATAACACTGGGCTACAGTACTGGAGGGGACAGTGTTTGTCACTGTATAACACTGGGGTACAGTACTGGTGGGGACAGGTCTGTCACTGTATAACACTGGGGTACAGTACTGGTGGGGACAGGTCTGTCACTGTGTAACACTGGGGTACAGTACTGTTGGGGACTGGTCTAGCACTGTATAACACTGGGGTACTGTACTGGTGGGGACGGGTCTGTCACTGTATAATACTGGGGTACAGTACTGGTGGGGACAGGTCTGTCACTGTATAACACTGGGGTACAGTACTGGTGGGGACAGACCTGTCACTGTGTAACACTGGGGTACAGCACTGGTGGGGATGGGTCTGTCACTGTATAACACTGGGGTACAGTACTGGTGGGGACAGACCTGTCACTGTGTAGCACTGGGGTACAGTACTGGTGGGGATGGGTCTGTCACTGTATAACACTGGGGTACAGTACTGGTGGGGACAGGTCTGTCACTGTGTAACACTGGGGTACAGTACTGGTGGGGATGGGTCTGTCACTGTATAACACTGGGGTACAGTACTGGTGGGGACAGACCTGTCACTGTGTAACACTCGGGTACAGTACTGTTGGGGACTGGTCTAGCACTGTATAACACTGGGGTACTGTACTGGTGGGGACGGGTCTGTCACTGTATAATACTGGGGTACAGTACTGGTGGGGACAGGTCTGTCACTGTATAACACTGGGGTACAGTACTGGTGGGGACAGACCTGTCACTGTGTAACACTGGGGTACAGCACTGGTGGGGATGGGTCTGTCACTGTATAACACTGGGGTACAGTACTGGTGGGGACAGACCTGTCACTGTGTAGCACTGGGGTACAGTACTGGTGGGGATGGGTCTGTCACTGTATAACACTGGGGTACAGTACTGGTGGGGACAGGTCTGTCACTGTGTAACACTGGGGTACAGTACTGGTGGGGATGGGTCTGTCACTGTATAACACTGGGGTACAGTACTGGTGGGGACAGACCTGTCACTGTGTAACACTGGGGTACAGTACTGGTGGGGATGGGTCTGTCACTGTATAACACTGTGGTACAGTACTAATGGGGATGGGTCTGTTACTGTGTAATATTGGTGTCTAGCTCTGTGGCAGCATTTTTGACTCGGAATCAGAAAAAAGATTTTGTAGGTTCAAGTTCCACACCAGGGAATTGACCATGCACTCAGTTTGGCACACTCGTGTGAGTACTGAGGGAGTACAGCGCAGAACATTCTAAGCGAGTGCCACACTGTCAGAGCTGCCATATTTTGGTTATGATGTTTAATCGAGACCCCGACTGGCCCCTTGGGTTGGTGTAATTCAATGGCCAAGCGCAGTGGAGTTTCCTCTGGGGTCCTGCCTAATATGTATCCCGCAAGAGTACAAGAGCAAGGAGGTTATGTTGAAGTTGAATCACTAGTAAGACCTCAGCTGGAGGATTGTGCCCAGTTCTGGGCACTGCACTTTAGGAAGGATGTGAATACCTTGGAGAGAGTGCAGAAAAGATCCACCAGATTGGTTCCAGGGATGCGAAACTTTAGTTATGAAGATAATTGGAGAAGTTCAACTCTTTTCCTTGGAGAGGAGAAGACCGAGAGGAGATTTGATAGGGATATTCAAAATCATGAGGGGCCTGGGCCGAGTCGATCTGGAGAAACTGTTCCCACTCGTGGAAGGATCGAGAACCCGAGGGCCCAGGTTGAAGGTAACTGGTAAAAGAAGCAGAAGTGATACGAGGAGAAACCTTGTCACACAGTGAGAGGTTAGGGTCTGGAGGGCTCTGCCTGAGAGTGTGGTGGGGGCAGGTTCAGTCGAGGCATTCAAAAGAGAATTAGTGTTATCTGAAAAGGGAGAATGTGCAGGGTTAAGGGGAGCAGACAGGAGAAATGGCACTAAGTAAAATGCTCATTCGGAGAGCCGGTGCAGACGTGATGGGCCAAATGGTTACCTCCTGCGCTGTAACAATTCTGTGATTCAGTGAACCAACATCTAACATTAAGTTATCTGGTTGTAATCAGTTGGTTGTTTGTGGGAGCTTGCTGTGCACAAATTGGCTGCCCCATTTCCTGGTTTACAACAGTGCCTATACTACTGTTTAAAAAAAACATATGCCATGAGATGGCCAAAGGCTGTAAAAGCTACGGTAGAAATAAATGAACAAAGTGTGCTGGATTAACAAATGTCTGATGCTGTACAGGTTCTGGACAAGCTGCTGCTTTACCTGCGTATCGTACATTCCATTGATTACTACAACACCTGTGAATACCCAAATGAGGATGAAATGCCCAACCGTTGTGGGATTGTACACGTCCGTGGACCTCTCCCTCCTAACCGAGTCTCTCAGCATGAAGGTAAGATTGACAGCAAATATCTGAGTGAGGCTGGGGGTACTCGTGGGTTTTGGTGGGGGGGAGGGGGGGGGGTTGCGGGTACGCAGCTGGCACCTGCTATCCAGAATCCAGACTGGGCACATGCCAGTTTCCGACTAGGCGAGTCTCCAGGGGGTGGCTTTGTGGAACGGTAGCTCACGTTGTCCATACCTTCAGCTGAGGGAACGCGGGCACCACCTCCGGGTTTTCTACATGGTGCGGTACACGGCAATTGGTGTGAATCTTCAGGCATTGTAAGATTTTAATTAGGAGTAATGTACTTTATGTATTCCAACAAGGTGTGGCCATTTAACAGGTATTCCACTGACAGGAGAGCCGGTAACAGGAGAACACAATTTAAGATAATTGGTGAAATAGCAAAGGACAGATGAGAATTTTTTTTTACACACAGTGAGTTATTGTGATCTGGAAGGCGCTGCCTGAAAGGGCGGCGGAAGCAGATTCAACAGGAACTTTCAACAGGGGATTGGATAAATACCTGAAGGGGGAATAAAATTACAGGGCTATAGGGAAAGAGCCGGGGATTGGGGGGAGTTTTTGGGTTGGGGCGGTGGGGGGGGGGGGTACTAATTGGATAACTCTTTGAAAGAGCCAGTACAGGTTTGATGGGCCGAATGATCAGCTCCTGTGCTGTAAAAATTTTTGACATTCATTAAAAGTTGGATGCTGCACTCTTACGAAGTCTGACTGAGTTTTCTGTGCATTGCTGAGCTGAGGGTAAATAACCTTATGGTTGAGGTAGGATGTATGTGCAGTGGATCAGCTGGTAGTCAAACACTATCAGAAGAGGGCTGTTATTTTATTGAGCATTCCAGCTGAGGGTTAGTGACAGACAGCGGCGATGTTGGCGGACCACTACAAGATCCTGGGAAAGGGTTAATTGGATTAGCACAGAGGGTCAGCAGCATAGGAGGAAGGATGTTCTGGTTAATGTGGGGCAAATTAAATTTCTATCCCATGTCAGGAAGATATAATAATTCTCATAAGGTTATTGGAGTTTATTGTAAAATAGTGGTCTGTGTGTGTGTCTGTGTGTGTGTGTGTCTGTGTGTGTGTGTGTCTGTGTGTGTGTGTGTCTGTGTGTGTGTGTGTCTGTGTGTGTGTGTGTCTGTGTGTGTGTGTGTCTGTGTGTGTGTGTGTCTGTGTGTGTATATGTGTGTGTCTGTGTGTCTTTGTGTGTGTGTGCGCGTGCACGTGCCAAGGGTGCATTTGCATTTTTAAATAAGGCAGACTAGATTGTTTTCAAAAGAGGCAGTGAAATGTATCGCCTAGCCAGGTGAAGTTCAGAAACAGTCTGTTTATTTTTCCCAAAGATTACTGGTAAAACTTAGTACTATGAGAGA
This sequence comes from Carcharodon carcharias, assembly GCF_017639515.1. Lineage (NCBI taxonomy): Eukaryota > Metazoa > Chordata > Chondrichthyes > Lamniformes > Lamnidae > Carcharodon > Carcharodon carcharias. Next base: position 2,121,245 of record NC_054499.1, read on the forward strand.
TTTTTATTTTCAGAGAGGTAAAGCCCAAAGACAAGGTGAAACAATGGGAAATTTGCATTCAAAGGGGAAAATATGTATAAAGGAGCGAAGGCTGTGTGTAAGGGTAGGCATTTTAAGATCTAACAAGTGTGAAAAGCTTCAGCGTCTTCGCCTCAAGCTGCTGTTTTCAAAGCACTGAAGTTAAGAAAATTCACTTTGAATTGGATTGTCAGGGTATCATGTTTCTTTGCCTGAGTCTTTTAAAATCTGTGCGTCTTCCCACTGCCTTAATGAAAGTGTAACTGGGAGTTAGATTAATTAGGGGGTTTAGAAGTTATAGTAGTAATGTGTAGACATATATATGTGTTTAAAATCATTTCTCTTATTAATGAATATTTAATCTAGTTTTGTAAAATTACTACTTATTCTTATTACTACTAAATTCAGGGCACTCATCTCGAAATGTATACAAATTGCAAAACAAGTTGTTGACAATTGTTTCAGGTTTCCCTTTGGGATTTGAATAACTCAGCATTGACCATCGGCTGTGCCATAACACCCAAATCATTGCTGTCAATGCTGATGAGTTAGCGAAAACACCAGTGTTTGTATAGCATGATGTGAAAATATTAGGCTCGTGTGTTAATGTGCGAGGGTCAAAGTGCAATAGGTGGTAAGTGTATCTCCTCCAGGGAGCAGGAGTTGTACAGAGGGCTTGAGTATAATGTAGCCAGGCGGGTCTTGCACTAGATTGTCCAGCGCTAACTGCTGGCCAATTAGTATTAATTGGGCATGTGCTTCTGCTTAGTTGCAGAGTGGCAGAAGCTGTTTGAAGAGAAATTGACACCTCTCTTCAGTGTGAGAGAGTGTCTTTCTGAAGAAGATGCAGCAAAGATGGGCAAGAAAGACCCTGAGCAGGAAGTGGAGAAGTTTATCCTGGCCAACACGCAGGAACTTGCCAAGGACAAGTGGCTGTGTCCTCTGAGTGGGAAGAAGTTCAAGGTGAGCAACACCCCAGCACTTTCTTCCTCCCCGCATTCAAAGTGGGCTGAAAAAGCGGCTCAGTTTAATCTGAGTTTCCAAGCTCAATTCAAGTCTTCACTTCCCACTCCAATCCACTGGCTTCGAAAAGCCAGAGTTGGTGCCACCTAATTGTCTGTGTCTTCTGAGTTCACAAACTCAGGTTTGTGAGTTCCTGGTGTAACGTTTTGCTATACCCTTTTGACTGCAGGGGCCGGAGTTTGTTCGTAAACACATCTTCAACAAACACAGCGAAAAGATTGAAGAGGTGAAAAAGGAGGTGTCGTTTTTCAACCACTTCCTCATGGATGCTAAGCGGCCGGCTCTGCCAGAAATTAAACCCAATCAGCCACCGACACCTGGAGCACAGCCAATGGGTGAGTTTACACAGTAGTTCGAAAGATTTGTTCAGGTTGGTATTGCAGGACAAAACTCTTTCTATTTCAGGCATCCAGTGCTGACAACAACCACTCCCACCGCAGGTTCCGCACGGGGTTAGATACAGAGTAAAGCTCCCTCTACGCTGTCCCCATCAAACTCACCCAGGGCAGGTACAGCACGGGGTTAGATACAGAGTAAAGCTCCCTCTACACTGTCCCCATCAAACACTCCCAGTACAGGTACAGCACGGGGTTAGATACACAGTAAAACTCCCTCTACACTGTCCCCTTCAAACACTCCCAGGACAGGAACAGCACGGGGTTAGATACAGAGTAAAGCTCCCTCTACACTTTACCCATCAAACACTCGCAGGACAGGTACAGCACGGGGTTAGATACAGAGTAAATCTCCCTCTACACTGTCCCCATCAAACACTCCCAGGACAGATACAGCACGGGGTTAGATACAGAGTAAATCTCCCTCTACACTGTTCCCATCAAACACTCCCAGGACAGGTACAGCACGGGGTTAGATACAGAGTAAAGCTCCCTCTACACTGTTCCCATCAAACACTCCCAGGACAGGTACACCATGGGGTTAGATACAGAGTAAAGCTCCCTCTACACTGTCCCCATCAAACACTCCCAGGACAGGTACACCATGGGGTTAGATACAGAGTAAAGCTCCCTCTACACTGTCCCCATCAAACACTCCCAGGACAGGTACACCATGGGGTTAGATACAGAGTAAATCTCCCTCTACACTGTCCCCATCAAACATTCCCAGGACTGGTACAGCACGGGGTTAGATACAGAGTAAAGCTCCCTCTACACCATCCCCATCAAACACTCCCAGGACAGGTACAGCACGGGGTTAGATACAGAGTAAAGCTTCCTCTACCTTGTCCCCATCAAATACTCCCAGGACAGGTACAGCACAGGGTTAGATACAGAGCAAAGCTCTCTCTACACTGCCCCCATCAAACACTCCCAGGGCAGGTACAGCACGGGGTTAGATGCAGAGTAAAACTTCCTCTGCACTGTCTCCATCAAACACTCCCAGGACAGGGTTAGATACAGAGTAAAGCTCCCTCTACCCTGTCCCCATCAAACACTCCCAGGACAGGTACCGCACGGGGTTAGATACAGAGTAAAGCTCCCTCTACACCGTCCCCATCAAACACTCCCAGGACAGGTACAGCACGGGGTTAGATACAGAGTAAATCTCCCTCTACACTGTCCCAATCAAACACTCCCAAGACAGGTACAGCACGGGGTTAGATACAGAGTAAAGCTCCCTCTACACCATCCCCATCAAACACTCCCAGGACAGGTACAGCACGGGGTTAGATACAGAGTAAAGCTCCCTCTACACTGTCCCCATCAAACACTCCCAGGACAGGTACAGCACGGGGTTAGATACAGAGTAAAGCGCATGCTGCAGCCATCACTTAGCCTTTACAATTCATTCTGTTCTCAGCTTAGCTCTTGCGTTGACTCAGTCCCTCTTCAGGATGGATCTTGTGGTTGCTATGTGGGGCTTGGTGCTGTATGCCTCACAACGTGGATTAAACAGCTGCTTCTCTTTATTTTCCAGGTTTGACCCCAGCCATGGGTTATCCCCACCATTCTCCTCAAGGCCTGATGGGATTCGGTCAGCCCCGCCCACCTGTCATGGGGTTTGGAGGTAAGATAACCAAAGTGAAATGGCCTGGTCTTCATGCAGATTAACTGTGTGCTGCTGAGTAGCAGAAGTTTACCTGCTCTGCTGTGCATCTCTGTGCTGCACATTTACGTTGCATTAGTAACAAGGAAACATGCCATCTGCTCTGTGCTGGTGTTTCTGCTACACACCAGCCTCCTCCCACCCCCTCTCCATCTCACCCCATCCCCATATCCTTCTATTCCTTTGTCCCTCATGTGTTTATCCAGCTTCCCCTTAAATGTCTCTACACCATTCACCTCAACCTCTCCCTGTGGGAGCGATTTCCACATTCTTCCCACTCCCTGTGTGAGGAATGTTGGAACTTAGTAATTCTGTGTGTGAGAAATCTGTTTAAACACATCCATGCAATCCCTCGAGATGGTGGAGTTGTTTTGCAGCCTCTCGGCTTTCTCTCTCCCTCTCCCTCTCTCTCTCCTGTTTATTTTAAATGAGGCATAAGTCTTGGTTGTGCTGGTGTGGTAGCTCGTCTGTGGAGGCAGTAACGCTGTGTCTGTGTTTTCAGCCAGCTCAGGTGACGTTCCACAGGCCCAACTCATCAACCAGGGTTCAGAAATGTCACCGAGCATCCTGTGCCCATAGACGCACGGACCTTGCTAATGTTTCTCAGCACCACGTGTCAGCCGCAGCTGCAGTCTCTCCTCTGTTGCACAAGTTTAGTTTTTGCTAATTTCTCTGTGTTATAGATTTTAAGATTATTTCAGAAGAAACCTAACGGAAATTAAAGGAACCAAATCGTACAAGTTATTTTGTTCTTTGCTTGCACATCTTGAACCACAAATGGTGTCAAAGTTTGCTGCACTTTCTAGATGGGACGTTTCTGGCCAGGTTTAACCGGTCCGTTTCTAGATGGGATGTTTCTGGCCAGGTTTAACCGATCCGTTTCTAATGACTGTACTTCAGCTCATGCTGCAATAACTTCTGAAAAGGGAAACGTGTTTTTTGGATCCGAATGAGTTTTAATCGATGACAAAGTTGGTCGGGAGTATTGGGCAAAGTATACGTGAAACCAAGGTGCCCAGATGTTTGCACGAATAGGCAGGCTCACTCACAAGCCGCACATTCGGCCCCCGTGGGAAAGGTGAATATCATACACCGCGGTACATGGCCAACAAGAGGCGGACATTCAACCCATTGAGCATGTTTTGCCATTCAGTGGAACACAGTTGATCTGTATCTTAAACTGGGGTTATCTGATTTAGTAACTGTTAATATCCTTTGCCAACAAAACTCTGAAAGTAGGAAGCATCCAACTGGTATTTAGACATGTTATTGGGAAAAACTTTATTCATCTAATCCGGTGCTGTACCTTCCCTGGGAGTGTTTGATGGAGACAGTGTAGAGGGAGCTTTACTCTGTATCTAACCCGGTGCTGTACCTGTCCTGGGAGTGTTTGATGGGGACAGTGTAGAGGGAGCTTTACTCTGTATCTAACCCCGTGCTGTACCTGTCCTGGGAGTGTTTGATGGGGACAGTGTAGAGGGAGTTTTACTCTGTATCTAACCCCGTGCTGTACCAGTCCTGGGTGTGTTTGATGGGGACAGTGTAGAGGGAGCTTTACTCTGTATCTAAACCCTGTCCTGTACCTGTCCTGGGAGTGTTTGATGGGGACAGTGTAGAGGGAGTTTTACTCTATCTAACCCCGTGCTGTACCAGTCCTGGGAGTGTTTGATGGGGACAGTGTAGAGGGAGCTTTACTCTGTATCTAACCCTGTCCTGGGAGTGTTTGATGGAGACAGTGCAGAGGCAGTTTTACTCTGTATCTAACCCCGTGCTATACCTGTCCTGGGAGTGTTTGATGGGGACATTGTAGAGGGAGCTTTACTCTGTATCTAACCCTGTCCTGGGAGTGTTTGATGGAGACAGTGCAGAGGCAGTTTTACTCTGTATCTAACCCCGTGCTATACCTGTCCTGGGAGTGTTTGATGGGGACAGTGTAGAGGGAGCTTTACTCTGTATCTAACCCCGTGCTGTAGCTGTCCTGGGAGTGTTTGATGTGACAGTGTAGAGGGAGCTTTACTCTGTGTCTAACCCCGTGCTGTAGCTGTCCTGGGAGTGTTTGATGGGACAGTGTAGAGGGAGCTTTACTCTGTATCTAACCCTGTCCTCGGAGTGTTTGATGGAGACAGTGCAGAGGAATTTTTACTCTGTATCTAACCCCGTGCTGTACCTGTCCTGGGAGTGTTTGATGGGGACATTGTAGAGGGAGCTTTACTCTGTATCTAACCCTGTGCTGTACCGGTCCTGGGAGTGTTTGATGGGGACATTGTAGAGGGAGCTTTACTCTGTACCTAACCCCGTGTTGTACCTGTCCTGGGAGTGTTTGATGGGGATAGTGTAGAGGGAGTTTTACTCTGTATCTAACCCCGTGCTGTACCAGTTCTGCGAGTGTTTGATGGGGGCAGTGAAAATTAATTTGGTTAGTCTTTACTAATGGATGGGTTTAGGTAATTCTGGCTATATGTTGAGTGGTTCTGATTGACCTGGCCTTGTTGACTATGCCTGTGTTTTGTCTACAGCGGGACCTGCCTATCCCCCTCCTCAATATGGTGGACGAGGTGCCTATGATGCATATCGAGGACAGGGAGGTTATCCAGGGAAGCCAAGGAACAGGTTTGTATTGGCACATAGTAATCAGTTGTCAGCAATGAAGTATTTTGGAGAAACCTCTGTCCTATATGCTCACTGACCTACATTAGCTTTCAGTCCATCAGTACCACGCTTTTGAAGTTCTCATCCCTGCCTTCTGCTCCCTCCATAACCTGCTCCTCTCTATCTCCACTACCCTTACAACCATCTCAGATGTCTGCACTCCTTCACATTAAGCCTTTTGCATAAACCCAGTTTCCCTCACTCCACCATTGGTGCTTTCAGCTGCTTCAGTCCTGAGCTCTAGAATCCCCCCCCCTCACCCCTCTCCCCGAAACCTTTCCTCCATTCTCTCCACCTTCAAGCCTCTCCTTAAAACCTACCTCTTTGACTTGGCTTCTGATTACCTGTCCCTAATTTCCTCGAGACTTGGTGTCAAATTTGGTTTGATTGCACTCCAGCAAAGCGGACTTTTCACACATTATATAGGTACACGATGTTGATGTTTGCTGTTGACTTACAACCCACTCCTTTTTCCAACTTCCCCAAGTGTCTCTCTATAGTTATTAAAAAAAAATAATGATATCCCTTCTTTCATTCCCATTTCAGTGCTCTTCTTAAGGACATATACCTGCTTCTGGTGTCTTGCAAGTGAGCGTTAGGATAGCAGCAAGAACAATATTAGAGAAGTTGAATCACCCTTCCATTTTTGGGATGGCTTGGAGTTTTGCTCCTCAAGTTACCCAAAACCTGATCCTGTCCCAATATCTTCAGCCTAGTCTAGCCAATGAGATGGAGTTGCCAGAATGTTGGCCAAATGCAAGGGGACTGCACTCACTCACTGACCACGTGGAGTGCCGGATTTATCTGTCTAGAACTGTGCTGCTAACCTCGCATGCTCTGGGATTGGTTACACACTCAGGTCTTTATGGGAAGCGAAGCTTATCTGCAGATTTGAACAGCGATAGATCATTTCAGCATTGACGTTGGGAGTTCAGGGTTCGCGTGGCAGGCTTAAAGCTGGGTGCTGTGTCTGACTTTTTCCTTCAATGTCATTGGCCCTAAACCCATTGTGTGTGGGGAGATGGTGGCATAATGGACACTAATGTCACTGGACTAGTAATCCAGAGGTCAGGCTAATGCTCTGGGGACAAAGTTCAAATCCCACCCAGGCAGCTGATAGCAGGAGGGGAGGGACAGGTGGAGCAAAAGGGAAGGTCAGGGATAGGTTAGAGGCGGGGGGGGGGGCAATGACAAAGATGACATGAAACATAAGGCTAAGGGAGTGGTAATGATAGTATTAAAGACACAAAGCAGGCATCTAAAGTAGGTGTTAATTGCAGAAGTGAGAGGGAAAGGTTCCCGTGCCCTGGCTGATGTCACCTAATCTTTTGGATATCTGAAAAAATGAACTAAAGATATAAAGTATAAGTTGAAAGGCGAAGTGATTCAGTTTGGTAGGGAGAACATGGAGAGACAACATAAAATAGAGGGTACAACTGTCAATAGGGTGCAGGAGCAGAGGGACCTGGGTGCATATGTGTATAAGTCATTGAAGATGGTAGGACAGGTTGAGAGCACGGGTGTTAAATATACAGTATCCTGGGCTTTTTAAATAGAGGCATAGAGTATAAAAGCTAGGAAGTTATGTTAAACGTGTATAAAACACTGGTTCATCCTCAACTGGAGTATTGTGCCCACACTCTAGGAAGGATGTGAATATGTTAGAGAGCAAGAAAAGATTCACAAGAATGGTTTAAGGGATGAGGAACTTCAGTTACGTAGATAGATTGGAGAAGAGAAGATTGAGAGGCGATTTGATAGAGGGTTTCAAAATCATGAGGGGCCTGGACAGAGTAGATAGGGAGAAACTGTCCCCACTGGTAGAGGGATTCAGAACGAGAGGGCACAGATTTAAAGTAATTGGTAAAAGAAGCAATGGGGACATGAGGAAAAGCTTTTTCAGAGTGAGTGGTTAGGATCTGGGATTTGCAGTCTGAGAGTGTGGGGGGGAGGAGGCAGGGTCAGTCGAAGCTTTCAAAATGGAATTGGATCATTACCTGAAAAGGGAAAATTTGCAGGTCCCTGGAGAATAGGCAGGGAAGAGGGGCCTTAGGTGAATTTCTCCTTCAGAGGGCCAGCATGGACATGACGGGCTGAATGGCCCCCTTCTGTGCTTGTCGCCATTCTGTGATTCTAGAGATGGTGACAAAACTGTAAACTGTCTGCTTCATAGAGCCTCACTATACCAGGTGAGTTCCCTCCTCCAAGGGTGTGTCCCAGGCTTGTAATTGAGGTGCTTTACCTCTCAATAACACCCCTTTAATTTTGCAGTATTACCTTTCATTTTAAAATAGCCGTCCTTTGTTTTCAAAAGCTGCAAGGAGGTTATTATCTTGTGCTCTTGGGAGAGTGAAAAACAAGCTGTGATTGTTATCTCAGAAGAAATGAAAGATTAAAATTTCTTGCTCATCATGCCGCAGCCCAGTGTTTGTTTAATGATCATGTGGTGTAGGGTTTACCACAGTGTGCCCAGTCTGTAAGCCAGCTTACAGCCACGCCAGAGAACCACATGGGAAGCAACTTATTGAGGCGTTTGACCGACAGAGACGGTGAGCAAGGAAATGTTTACGATATTGAGGTGGCTGCTGGACTGATCTGCGGACAGATCCTGATGAAGATCTCAACCCTGCCCTTCCAGCTTGGCCTTGTTCTGTCTCCTCTCTGGCCCTGCATTTTATCCAACCGTGGCTTTTGTTTGTCTGCCTAGCTGTTACCAGTCTCACTCTCTAGTTTCTCCCCTCCTCGAGCCCTTGCTGAGGGTCAGATCTGCTGGTTCTGCCTTGCTGCGCTCTTTGATCAGTCAAACTCCGTCACCGGGTGAGATACCAGAGAGAAATCGGAGGCTGTTGTGCTCTACGAGGAATGTGGTCCCTCCCTCCCCTCTGCTCCCCCTCCTCCTGTCCGCCCAAGCAGTCTACATAGCCAATCCCCATTCCCCCCCCCGCCTCGGCCAAGCCAGCCACCCACAACCAAGGGGAAGGGAGGAATTGTTGAGTCTGTTTTGCGATTTTTTCCAGTGCTGTTGCAGTCTGACTGGAAGGAGGGTGCCTGATGTGTTGCATGCTGCAGAACACACTTGATATCTCCTTTTGGTCTCTTACAGGATGCTGAGGGGTGACCCCAGAAACATTGTGGAGTACAGGGATCTCGACGCTCCAGAGGATGTCGACTTTTTTTAAATTGTCCCAGTGAGGATGTTGCATCAGTGTGTTTATTACTTTGTGCTTTTGTTAAGTTAAGGAAACTTTGTAAGGCTGGAGTTATTTTGTCCAGGCAGACACAAAATGTTGTTAATGTAGAATAGTGTTTTCTCTGGGAACTCTCTCTAACCGATATCTGCCAGCACTGACGTAATGTGTCTTTCTGAAGTGTCGAAAATAAAAGGAAGTCTGAAGCCTGGCTACACAGTTTTACTTCATGTTTAAGGCTCTTTACATTGTCAAAGAGGTGAGGAGCTGGGGTGCCACTCCTCCAATGTATACCGCAGCTTCTTAATGCTCAACAGACCCTCCCCTGGGAAGGGGGTCAGCAGGACAGACCCCTCCCCTGGGAGGCGAGTGGTTCATATCACCTAGTTAGTGTAACCTGCCCAGCTGGATCTGCAGTTTGGATCTTGCTTTTCCAATATCCAGTAGTTTGTGTCTGCTCTGGGTTCATCCCAAGCTGAATAGCAATACGTCAGTGTTCACACCCGTCCAGGTCTAAAAATCCCTGCCATTTTAGTCACAAACAGGGAACATCGGCACAACCTGTTCTTTCCCCGCGAGGCGCTGTCACACTGTTAGAGATTTTATAACCCTGAAATCTGGGTCCTTCCTAGCTTGGTGACTGATGCTCTTGTGGCTCCAGTAGCTTTTAAGGATGATGCTGCTGTTCTTCTCCCCGGGCAGCACATTGGCTCGAGAGATAAAGCGGTTGTGCAGCGTCTTTCACCGTGTCGGGAGATCGAGAGCGCCTCACGGCCAGTGGAGTCACTGTTGGGGAATTGGTACAGCCAATGTGCGCACAGCAAGATCCCGCAAACAGCAATGTCATAATGGCCCAGATTGTTGTTTACTCTTCAATGATCTTGGCTGAGGGATAAATTTTGATCCAGGATAGTGGGGAGAACTGCCCCTGCTCCTCCTTGAAATCCTGGCCTTGGGACTGTTTTACATTCACCTGAGAAGACAGACAGGACCTCAGTTGAACATCTCTCCAGAAATACTGCACTTCCTACACTGCGGCACTCCCTCAGTACTGACCCTCCGACAGTGCGGCGCTCCCTCAGGGCTGACCCTCCGACAGTGCGGCGCTCCCTCAGGGCTGACCCTCTGACAGTGCGGCACTCCCTCAGTACTGACCCTCTGACAGTGCGGCACTCACTCAGTACTGACCCTCCGACAGTGCGGCGCTCCCTCAGGGCTGACCCTCCGACAGTGCGGCACACCCTCAGTACTGACCCTCCGACAGTGCAGCACTCCCTCAGTACTGACCCTCCGACACTGCAGCACTCCCTCAGTACTGACCCTCCGACAATGCAGCACTCCCTCAGTACTGACCTTCCGACAGTGCAGCACTCCCTCAGTACTGACCCTCCGACAGTGCGGCACTCCCTCAGTACTGACCCTCCGACAGTGCGGCACTCCCTCAGTACTGACCCTCCGACAGTGCGGCGCTCCCTCAGTACTGACCCTCTGACAGTGCGGCGCTCCCTCAGTACTGACCCTCCGACAGTGCGGCATTCCCTCAGTACTGACCCTCTGACAGTGCGGCGCTCCCTCAGTACTGACCCTCCGACAGTGCGGCACTCCCTCAGTACTGACCCTCCGACAGTGCGGCACTCCCTCAGTACTGACCCTCTGACAGTGCAGCACTCCCTCAGTACTGACCCTCTGACAGTGCGGCGCTCCCTCAGTACTGACCCTCCGACAGTGCGGCATTCCCTCAGTACTGACCCTCTGACAGTGCGGCGCTCCCTCAGTACTGACCCTCCGACAGTGCGGCACTCCCTCAGTACTGACCCTCCGACAGTGCGGCACTCCCTCAGTACTGCAGTGTGTGTATCTGCCTGGATAGTGGGCTTGAGTTGTTGCCATTGGATATGGGGTGTTGAACTGTTAGGGGTCCCTTGCTGCATGTAGGGGAGCGATAATCAGTTAGTGTTGCTTCTTATTAAGGAGTTCAACCTTAAGACGAGCTAATGTGCAAATACTTTTTGAATCATTCTCAGTAGTTTCACTGAAAGGAACACATCAAAGATGAAACAAGTTCACTCAGTCGACCTTAATTCTTGCTCAGTGAAGATGACTCCTCGATAATGTCTATCTTCAGTTCCACATCCTGCTTCTTTGTATCTCAGCTCAGTACGATTGATGTCACCGCTTACCTTGTGGCAGCAGGATCGAACCTGCTTCAAAACATGAGCAGATAGTGTCGGCTGATATCTGAGCGCAGCACTGAGGGAGTGCTGCTTGTTGCCGGTGCTGCATTTCAGGTGGATAGCTGACACGCTGGCTGTGTTCCCAGCTCCAGGTCTCTGATGCGGGGGAGACACCTCGGAGCGCTGCAGCTTGTGGGGCTGTCCGGTGCCTGCAAGCGCACCTCAAAAATAATTCATTGGCAGCCAATGATGTGAAAGGCACAAGGTTGAAGCATACAGCACTGAAGGAGGCCATTTGGCCCATCGAGTCTGTGTCAGCTCTTTTGAAAGAGCGATCCTATTATTCCCACTCCCTCCTGCACCCTTTCCTATAGCATTGGAAAACATCCTCCTCCTCCTCTGGACCTGCAGAGAGTTACTTTAGCCCGGTGTCTGCAGGTTACTGACCCCTCTGACCCTTAGGAGGCTTTGAATAAATCTCCCTTCTCATCTCTGAGGAGAACAATCCCAATCTCTTCCACATGAACTGAAGTTCCTCTTCCCTCGTCCCATTCTAATGAATCTCTGCACCGTCTCCAAGGTCCTTCCTAAAGTGTGGAGCCCAGAACTGACACAATGTCCTGGGTGGGGTCTAACCAGTGATTCAGAAAGGTTTATAAATACTCGTCCTTGTTATCAAAAGTCTTGTGTTATAATCATCTGTGAATAATCTATTAATGAAGACACAAGGGGAGATGCCGTTACTTAATTCCTTCTTTAACTTTTCAAGTTTGGATAGATTCCAGACAAAACAGATCCATGAAAGTTCTATCGCTTAGAACGGCCCTAAATCCATTGAGATGGGAACAATCACAAAGCAGTTCCTCAGAGGTAAATAACAATTACACAGGTGTCGGGACGGTCCATATCTCCATCTATTCAAGTATAGAAGTGACAGGGAGCTTTACTCTGTATCTAACCCCGTGCTGTACCTGCCCTGGGAGTGTTTGATGGGGACAGTGTAGAGGGAGCTTTACTCTGTATCTAACCCTGTGCTGTACCTGTCCTGGGAGTGTTTGATGGGGACAGTGTAGAGGGAGATTTACTCTGTATCTAACCCCGTGCTGTACCTGTCCTGGGAGTGTTTGATGGGGACGGTGTAGAGGGAGCTTTACTCTGTATCTAACCCCGTGCAGTACCTGTCCTGGGAGCGTTTGATGGGGACAGTGTAGAGGGAGATTTACTCTGTATCTAACCTCGTGCTGTACCTGTCCTGGGAGTGTTTGATGGGGACAGTGTAGAGGGAGATTTACTCTGTATCTAACCTCGTGCTGTACCTGTCCTGGGAGTGTTTGATGGGGACGGTGTAGAGGGAGCTTTACTCTGTATCTAACTGTGAACTGGAAGTTTCCTGTAGGAAGTGACAGAAAGAAATATTTACAAGCTCTCTTGGGTCTGCATTATTCCTATCTTTTCTATTTTAATCCTCCTGAGGTCCTGCTTTGATAATAGAATGTGGATAAGGACTGAATCTGTCAGTAAAACCTAAGAACTCCTTGAAAGTTGCATCGAAATTGAGTGAAAACTCAGTTTGCTGTGATGACAATGTAGAAGCAGTTCTGCTCCTGCTATCCCCCTTGTCCTGTTGGGCTGATCAGGCAGCATCTGAGGAGGGTTATCCCCTCATCACAGTGTCGTCGTCTAAATGTAAGGTCATTAAATATATACATACACGCACAACATACAAAATAGGAACCAGAGGAGGCCATTCAGCCCCTCGAGCCTGCTCCGCCATTCAATAAGATCATGGCCGACCTGTTTGTGTTTTGATTCCCACATTTCCATCTAACCCCGATAACCTTTGATTCCCTTGCCTAACAACCTATCTACCTCTGCCTTAAAAATATTCAGTGACCCCGTCTCCACCACCTTCTGAGGCAGAGAGTTCCAAAGTCAAACAACCCTCCGAGAGAAAAAAAATTCTCCTCATCTCTGTCCTAAAAGGGTGGCCCCTAATTTTAAACAGTGCCCCCTAGTCCTGGACTCTCCCACAAGAGGAAACATCCTTTCCATGTCCACCTTGTCAAGGCCGTTCAGGATCTTGTAAACTTCAATCCAATCACCCCTCACTCTTCTAAACTCCAGTGGGAACAAGCCCAGTCTGTCCAACCCTCCCTCATAAAACGACCCACTCATGTTCTTTCTGATGTGCCTCCAGTGCTTTCACAATGCTAATCAAACCTTATACATTTTGTTCAACGTGTGATCTCCATTCCGGGTGTCAGTGTGCACAGAGTCGTTATATTTATTGCTGACCCAGCAGTGAGCGGATTGCTGTAATAAATGGAATGGGATCTTTCAGGGTTCCGGGAGCCGCTGTTGTGAGATTTAGTTCAATGACTGGGTGACAATGCCATTAGGCAGAGAAAAGCAGCAATGGACCCATCTTGACCCTGTGCCCTAACTAAATTTACCAACTTTTCCTCAAAACAGCCCTTGTCGAAGCCTGATTGAAAAGGACCCATCTCAGTCCTGTAATTTGAAGTTAACACCCCTTCCCCCTCCCAGTATCCACGGCTTTTTTTTTGTGGGGGGGGGTGTGGGAGAAGGGAAGTTTTGGGTTTGAATTGTCCCTGTGAAGAACTGTAAGATTCTGCCCCTTTATCTTGATATCCTCCCACCAGACAAAACCGTTTCTCTCCATCAAAGACCCTAATCGAACCCCTTTGTTTCATTAACCATCTTTATTAAATCACCCATCAATAGCTTCAATTTCAAGGGGATATTTACCAAATAATATTCAATGTCTACTTATTAATCTAACCCTTTAATCACTAATTGATGCTGAATGTGTGCTGCACCCACTCCAAAGCTAATCTGTTTAAACTAAGAAGCAGGTTAACTAAAGATCAAAAACATCATGAATAAAAACATCCTTAGGACAGAAACCACAGCTTCCGCTTCAGTGAGAAAGAGCCAGAGTGGGGCAAAAGACGGAGTGTGGAACCTCTGGGTGATCCCGGAGTGTTTGATTGTTGGAGTTTGAGTGTTTGAATGGACAGGGTTGGTGAGACAGCAGACGGTGTTGAGGGGTGTTTTTAAGGGTTTAGCCGATGGAGAAATATTTGCTGTTGTTCTATTGCTGGACTTCACCGAGTTTTGCTGCATTGTGCTGAACGCGAGGTGCTGGTGAGAGGCTGGCAGCTTGTCTCAGAAATGCCCTGGGGGTTGAGTTGGTGAATCCTCATCTCAGGATGGATTGGCCCTGTTGTTATTGGGTCAGGTTGTTCCTCTGATGAGCTGATCGATGGTCAGTGCCTGGGTCGGTGCCATTGTGACTGCTCATTTTATGGAGTGGGTCACGTGAAGGCTTCTACCTTCCCTGCCAGTGAGTGGGAGATGGATAAATGCAATGTACCTCCTTCTGCCCAGCCCTCCAAGGAGCAGAGTTTGCTTTCAAATGTGCAGAAATTGATATTATCAGATGGAGCTGTAACCAGATCTCTCTCTCTCTCTCACACACACACGCAAACATACGCACCCACATCATCAGTACTTCCTCTTACCCGGCCAGTGAAAGAACGCTCAGGAGCAGCAGAGAACCTTGAGCTGTACCTCCTCTTGCCACTGGATTTTTCAGACCTGAGTACACTCACCGATCAAACTGGATCCAAAGGGTGCAGCGACCATCGCTGACCCTTCTCTGGTAAGGTGCCCTGTAACACCCTCGCCGCTAAAATAAACATCACCCTCAGTAAAAAGTGTAAATGTTAGAGAGAAATTGTGCACCTCTTACAGTCAAAGAGCTAATCTCGAAATGCGATAATTGTTGAAATGTTGAGGAGGTGAATGACCTAGCTATTCTATCCTAGACTGGGTATTGTGCCATGAGAAAGGATTAATTAACAATCTCGTTGTGAGGGGTCCATTGGGGAAGAGCGACCATAACATGATAGAATTGCTCATTAAGATGGAGAGTGAAGCAGTTGAATCCTAAACTAGGGTCCTGAATCTAACTAAAGGGAACTATGAGGATATGAGGCGTGAGTTGGCAATGATGGATTGGGAAACCTTACTAAAAAGGTTAACGGTGGATGGGCAATGGTTAATATTTAAGGAACATATGCATGAATTACAACAATTATTCATTCCTGTCTGTCACAAAAATAAAACAGGAAAGGTGGTTCAACCATGATTTACAAAAGAAATTAGGGATAGTATTAGATCCAAAGAGGAGACATATAAAATTGCCAGAAAAAGCAGCAAGCCTGAGGATTGAGATCAGTTTAGAATTCAGCAAAAGTAGACAAAAAGATTGATCAAGAAAGGGAAATTGGAGTACAAGAGTAAAATGCAGAGAACATAAAAACTGACTGTAAAAGCTCCTATAAATATGTGAAGTGAAAAAGATTAGCAAAGACAAATGTAAGTCCCTTACAGTCAGAAACAGGGGAAATTATAATGGGGAACAAAGAAATTGCAGAAGAATTGAACACATATTTTGGTTCTGTCTTCACAAAAGAGGACACAAATAATTTCCCAGAAACGTTAGGGAACCAAGGGTTTAGTGAGAGGGAGGAATTGAAGAAAATCAGTATTAGTAAAAAAAAAGGTGCTAGAGAAATTAATGGGGTTAAAGGCTGAAAAATCCCCAGGGCCCGATAATCTACAAGCCAGAATACTAAAGGAAGTGGCCCTGGAAATATTAGATGCATTGGTGGTCATCTTCCAAAATTCTATAGACTTTGGAGCAATTTCTACAGATTGGAGGGTGGCAAATGTAACCCCACTATTTAAAACAGGAGGGAGAGAAAAATCAGAGAATTACAGACCAGTTAGTCTAACATCAGTCTTGGGGAAAATGCTAGAGTCTATTATAAAAGACGTGGTAACAGAATACTTGGAAAGCATTGAAGTTAGGCAAGGGAATCAAAGGTTATCGGGGGTAGATGAGAATGTAGAACTCAAAACACAAACAGATCAGCCATGATCTTATTGAATGGCAGAGCAGACTCAAGGGGCTGAATGGCCTCCTCCTGTTCCTAATTTGTATGTTCGTAACAACAACTTATATTTATATAGCACCTTTAACATAATGAAATGCTCCAAGATGCCTTGCAGGAGTGATTATAAAACAAAGTATGGCTTTGAGTCTCGTAAAGAGATATTCCAACAGGTGGACCGAAAGATAGGTTTTAAGTAATGTCTTTAAGGAGGAGTCAGAGAGAGAGAGATGGAGAGGTTTAGGGAGGGAATTCCAGAGCTTAGGCCCCCAGGCAGCTGAAGGCCCGGCTGCCAATGGGGGAGCGATAGAAATCAGGGGAAGTTCAAGAGGCCGGAAATGGAGGAGCGCAGAGATCTCGGAGGGTTGTGGAGTTAGATGAGATTACCGAGATAGGGAGGGGAGTGAGGCTTGGGAGGGATTTGTAAACAAGGGTGAGAATTTTAAAATCTAGACATTGACCGGGATCCAGTGTAGGACAGAGACTTCAAGGGTGATAGCGCTGTGAATTAAGATGAGTTAAGACACGGCCCACTGATTTTGAGGTGACCTCATGTTTACAGAGGGTAGAATGTGGCAGAGCAGCTGGGAGCGCGATAGAGTTGTTGAGTCTGTATGTGACGAAGGCTTCGATCAGATGAGCTGTGGCAGACTTAGGTAGTATTACAGAGATGGAAATAGGCAGCCTATGCACAGAGTGACTGAGTGTGTCCTACAGAGTAACAGTGGGAGAGTTACACAGATTAAATCATCATAATTTATAATGCACAGTGTTGCAGTGATTTGGGAATTCTGCCTGGAATGTAATAAATGCGTTCACTCTTTATCTGACGTAAAGAGTTGTCCTCACACAAAGCCGTAACTTGGAAACAAGGAGCAGAAGAGGCAAGGACCAGAGAATAATTTAAAATACCTTAAGCAACACAGGAGACAAAATGACTGTCACTAAGACTGACCTTAGCACTGAAACGGACAGGGTTCCAGAGGACTTGCTTACAGCCAGAAAATTCATTTCATTCTGTCCTGACTGACATAATAACAATAATTATACTTCTTCTCCCCCTATTTCACGTTGCGACAGAATACTGAATGGTGCAGAGTTATGGGTTCAAGTCCTGTAACAGCGCTGTAACAGTCCTGTAACAGCGCTGTAACAATCCTGTAACAGTCCTGTAATAGCGCTGTAATGGTCCTGTAACAGTCTTGTAACAGCGCTGTAACAGTCCTGTAATAACCTTGTAACAGTCCTGTAACAGCCTTGTAACAGCCCTGTGTATGTAGATATCAGAGATTTACACACTATACACTACTGGCCATTTTACCTCTGTATATATCATTTTCAATCTGTGTTCTTTTGGTGCAGTTGTTTTGACCCCCCCACCCTTGGCTGACAGACGTCACTAGGATGAACTGGACAAGCAAAACACTGAATTCTACAAACTGCAGCAACGATGATTTTAAGTTCCCTGTGTTCATCCATTCCTACAGTCTGATTATGAGCTTTGGCCTCATTGGGAATGCTGTGGCCTTGTATGTCTTTGTGAAGCTGACTCACCGCAAGACGGCCAACACGGTTTTCATGAGTAACCTGGCCATTTCAGACCTGTTCTTCACTCTCACTCTGCCTTATCGGATTCTCTATTACTCACAGCGCGAGTGGAAGCTGAGCTCCTTCCTTTGCAGAATTACCACCTACGCATTCTACATGAATCTCTACAGCAGCATCTTCTTCCTGATGGCTCTCAGCATCTTCCGTTACATCGCTGTCCTACACCCACTTCGATCCAAAAGCCTAGTCACCTTGAGGCGAGCGCTCTTGGTCTCCCTTGGGATCTGGATCTTTGTTGGATTGGCCTGTATCCCCTTCCTTCGCGCCTCCTCTCAGCTGAGGGATGGGAGGTATCGGTGTTTTGAGCCGACAGTAATGAGCTGGCAACAGATTCTGAAGATGAACTACTTTGCACTCGTGGTGGGTTTCCTCTTGCCCTTCCTCACGATCATTGCTTGCTACACCCGCATCATCCAGCGCCTGAGGACATCGGGAGAGACGTTGCAGAGTAACATGCACACTCGGAGGAAATCGATCTACATGATTGTCTTTGTGTTGTCCTCCTTCCTGTTCTGCTTCTTGCCGTACCATATCATCAGGACGGTTCACCTCCACCTCATGGTGCAGCAGCGAACGTGCCAAGTCATTACCGTTGTCATCGAGAAGATGATTGTGGTGACCATCTGCCTGGCTGCAGCCAATAGCTGCCTCAACCCTCTCCTCTACTACTTTGTTGGCCAGAATTTTCAGAACACCATCAAGACCTCCACAGTCCACAGGTCCAGATCGACAAACAGCCGGATTATCGTATCCCAGTGACCATTCCACAGCAATGAGGCTGTGACTCTGCTAGTGATTGTCAGGCCCCTGCCCCATCCAGCACACCGGTGAAGGCCCAGCTTAGCGGCACTCGTGCCATTGTTTCAAATTTGGACAGTGATGCAGTGATGACTAATCCAGGAGCCCTGGCTAATGCTCTGGGAGGGGGGGGAGGAGTGGCGGTGTACACAGGTTCAAATCCCACCCCGGCAGCTGGTGGAGTTTAAATTCAATTAGTAAATCTGGAACTGAAAGTGAGTCTCAGTAACCGTGACCATGAAGCCATTGACATAAAAACAAAAAAAACTGCGGACGCTGGAAATCCAAAACAAAAGCAGAATTACCCGGGAAAACTCAGCAGGTCTGGCAGCATCGGCAGAGAAGAAAAGAGTTGACTTTTCGAGTCCTCATGACCCTTCGACCGAACACAGTTCGGTCGAAGGATCATGAGGACTCGAAACGTCAACTCTTTTCTTTTCGGCCGATGCTGCCAGACCAGCTGAGTTTTTCCAGGTAATTCTGTTTTTGTTATGAAGCCATTGACGATTGTCATTAAAAACCCCATCTGGTTCACGAATGCCCCTTCAGGGAAAGAAACCAGCTGTCCTTACCCGGTCTGGCCCTACATGTGACTCCAGACCCACAGCAATGGGGCCTGACTATGAAAAGGCCGAGCGAGACCCTCAGCTCTGGGTAATATTAGGGATGGGCAGCAAGTGTTGGCCTGGCCAGTGACTCCCACATCCTGTAAAAAAATAAATGAAGTAAAAGTATTGGACAGAGCGAGCAGAGGGGCTGAGAGCTGAGTGATACTCTCTGCTTCAGAGTTCACCCTGCAGCCTCCAACTCGCTTTCACCAGGCCTAGCCTCTGCTTCTCAATGTGAGATGACTGAATTCTATTTTTATAATCCTGGTTTTATAAAAAAACTATATTAAAAAATACACGAGACACACACACCCGACCTGTCTAACTTTTCTCGCCCGACAGCCAAATAACTTTTACCAATTGAAAACTGACCCTCTTTACTTTATAATCACTCCTGGAGTTTTGTTTAGGACGAGGTTGTCTTGTTGAAGATCTCTCTCGCCGGTTTCGCTTTGTTCCTGCGCTCGGTCTGATTCACTCTCACCTCAGCTTGTGCTCAGTGAGTGGGAGGGGAATGCGGCATCTCCCACAGCTGAGATGAGCATCAGTTTGAATCCGTTCTCACTGCCCTAATCCATCGAGCGGTAAATCAAGCTGTCTCAATCTGACGAGGGGTGGGGGGGTGGTTGGTTGGGGAGGCCACTGTCAGTCTCCTGATTAATGTCAGTCCATCGAAAACAGGCAGCAGCCTCAGTGCACCAAGAAGACCAGGACCCCTGAAGGTTAAACAGACGGACCCCTACTCAATGCACAGGGTCCTTTAAACGTTGCTGTTGGTCCCAGCTCCAGGTTGATCCCACTAAGCCCATCGCACTCTCCTCCTGCGCCCATTATCGGGACAGGGGGAATGAGGAGGTGGGAGGGTTAAGGGACAGGCAAAGCTACTTCAATGGGAGTTACAGCGTCGGGCTCTGAAGTGAGGGTACGGGTCTGAGGGGGTTTAACTTGCATGGATTAGTTTGATGTCATCTTGACTCTGTGGGTCCCTGGGTCCAAGATCTACTCCAGAGTCAAGGTCCGAATCTAGGCTGAATAGCTCAGTACTGAGGGAGTGCTGCACTGTCGGACGGTCAGTACTGAGAGAGAGTTGCAGTGTCGGAGGGTCAGTACTGAGGGAGTGCTGCACTGTCGGAGGGTCAGTACTGAGAGAGAGTTGCAGTGTCGGAGGGTCAGTACTGAGGGAGTGCTGCACTGTCGGAGGGTCACTACTGAGAGAGAGTTGCAGTGTCGGAGGGTCAGTACTGAGGGAGTGCTGCAGTGTCGGAGGGTCAGTACTGCGGGAGTGCTGCAGTGTCAGAGGGTCAGTACTGAGGGAGTGCTGCAGTGTCGGAGGGTCAGTACTGAGGGAGTGCTGCAGTGTCGGAGGGTCAGTACTGCGGGAGTGCCGCACTGTCAGAGGGTCAGTACTGAGAGAGAGTTGCACTATCGGAGGGTCATTACTGAGGGAGTGCTGCACTGTCAGAGGGTCAGTACTGAGGGAATGCTGCAGTGTTGGAGGGTCAGTACTGAGGGAGTGCCGCGCTGTCAGAGGGTCAGTACTGAGGGAGTGCTGCACTGTCGGAGGGTCAGTACTGAGGGAGTGCCGCACTGTCGGAGGGTCAGTACTGAGGGAGTGCTGCACTGTCGGAGGGTCACTACTGAGAGTTGCAGTGTCAGAGGGTCAGTACTGAGGGAGTGCTGCAGTGTCGGAGGGTCAGTACTGTGGGAGTGCTGCAGTGTCAGAGGGTCAGTACTGAGGGAGTGCTGCAGTGTCGGAGGGTCAGTACTGAGGGAGTGCTGCAGTGTCGGAGGGTCAGTACTGCGGGAGTGCCGCACTGTCAGAGGGTCAGTACTGAGAGAGAGTTGCACTATCGGAGGGTCATTACTGAGGGAGTGCTGCACTGTCAGAGGGTCAGTACTGAGGGAATGCTGCAGTGTTGGAGGGTCAGTACTGAGGGAGTGCCGCGCTGTCAGAGGGTCAGTACTGAGGGAGTGCTGCACTGTCGGAGGGTCAGTACTGAGGGAGAGTTGCACTATCGGAGGGTCAGTACTGAGGGAGTGCTGCAGTGTCGGAGGGTCAGTACTGAGGGAGTGCCGCTGTGTCAGAGGGTCAGTACTGAGGGAGAGTTGCACTGTCAGAGGGTCAGTACTGAGGGAGTGCTGCACTGTCGGAGGGTCAGTAGTGAGGGAGTCCTAAACTATGAGAGGGTCAGTACTGAGGGAGTGCTGCACTGTCAGAGGGTCAGTACTGAGGGAGTGCTGCACTGTCAGAGGGTCAGTACTGAGGGAGTGCTGCACTGTCAGAGGGTCAGTACTGAAGGAGTGCCGCACTGTCAGAGCGGCTGTTGAAATGAAAGACTTTCATTTCACTCTCAAGACCATGAGTGAAGAAACTCATGTCGCGGGATTGAATGTAACAGCACAGAACCTAGATTGACAACAACTTTCACCTCAACCTCACTTTAACGGGAGTGGAGAACACAGGGAATGGGGAGTTCACATCTATACGTTCTCATGGTCGACAAAACTGGCAATTTACATGTCATGTCCCCTGATTATAAATGTTTGATGAGGACAGTGTAGAGGGAGCTTTACTCTGTATCTAACCCCGTGCTGAACCTGTCCTGGGAGTGTTTGATGGGGACAGTGTAGAGGGAGATTTACTCTGTATCTAACCCCGTGCTGTACCTGTCCTGGGAGTGTTTGATGGGGACAGGGTAGAGGGACCTTTACTCTGTATCTAACCCCGTGCTGTACCTGTCCTGGGAGTGCTTGATGGGGACAGTGTAGAGGGAGATTTACTCTGTATCTAAACCCTGTCCTGTACCTGTCCTGGGAGTGTTTGATGGGGACAGTGCAGAGGGAGATTTAATCTGTATCTAACCCCGTGCTGTACCTGTCCTGGGACTGTTGATAGGGACACTATAGAGGGAGCATTAATCTGCACCCATCCCCGTGCTGTACCTGTCCTGGGAGTGTTTGATGGTGACATTATAGAGGGAGCTTTACTCTCTCTCGAACCCCGTGCTGTACCTGTCCTGGGAGTGTTTGATGGGGACAGTGTAGAGGGAGTTTTACTCTGTATCTAACCCCGTGCTGTACCTGTCCTGGGAGTGTTTGATGGGGACAGTGTAGAGGCAGCTTTACTCTGTATCTAACCCCGTGCTGTACCTGTCCTGGGAGTGTTTACAGGGTACAGTGTAGAGGGGGCTTCACTCTGTATCTAACCCCGTGCTGTACCTGTCCTGGGAGTGTTTGATGGGGACAGTGTAGAGGGAGCTTTACTCTGTATCTAACCCCGTGCTGTACCTGTCCTGGGAGTGTTTGATGGTGACATTATAGAGGGAGCTTTACTCTGTCGCAAAACCTGTGCTGTACCTGTCATTAATCTGTATGTAACCCGGTGCTGTACCTGTCCTGGGAGTGTTTGCTGGGGACAGTCTAGAGGGAGCTTCACTCTGTATCTGACCCCGTGCTGTACCTGTCCTGGGAGTGTTTGATGGGGACAGTGTAGAGGGAGATTTACTCTGTACCTAACCCCGTGCTGTACCTGTCCTGGGAGTGTTTGATGGGGATAGTGTAGAGGGAGATTTACTCTGTACCTAACCCCGTGCTGTACCTGTCCTGGGAGTGTTTGATGGGGACAGTGTGGAGGGAGATTTACTCTGTATCTAACCCTGTGCTGTACCTGTCCTGGGAGTGTTTTAATGGGGACAGTGTAGAGGGAGATTTACTCTGTATCTAACCCTGTGCTGTACCTGTCCTGGGAGTGTTTTAATGGGGACAGTGTAGAGGGAGATTTACTCTGTATCTAACCCTGTGCTGTACCTGCCCTGGGAGTGTTTGATGGGGACAGTGTAGAGAGAGGTTTACTCTGTATCTAACCCAGTGTTGTTGCTGTCCTGGGAGTGTTTGATGGGGACAGTGTAGAGGGAGATTTACTCTGTATCTAACCCTGTGCTGTACCTGCCCTGGGAGTGTTTGATGGGGACAGTGTAGAGAGAGGTTTACTCTGTATCTAACCCAGTGTTGTTGCTGTCCTGGGAGTGTTTGATGGGGACAGTGTAGTGGGACATTCACTGTGTTTCATACCCCGTGCTGTACCTATCCTGGGAGTGTTTGATTGTGACAGTGTAGAGTGAGCTTTACTCTGTATCTAACCCCGTGTTGTACCTGTCCTGGGAGTGTTTGATGGGGACAGTGTAGAGGGAGCTTTACTCTGTATCTAACCCCGTGCTGTACCTGTCCTGGGAGTGTTTGATGGGGACAGTGTAGAGGGAGCTTTACTCTGTATCTAACCCCGTGCTGTACCTGTCCTGGGAGTGTTTGATGGGGACAGTGTAGAGGGAGCTTTACTCTGTATCTAACCCCGTGCTGTACCTGTCCTGGGAGTGTTTGATGGGGACAGTGTAGATAGACCTTTACTCCGTATCTAACCCCATGCAGTACCTGTCCTTATTTGCCTGGGTGCATGTGTTTCTTTCTGGATAACTCTGCCATGAGTTTAATGGGTTTTTTGAAAATGTGTTTGTGTTTCCTTCGACACTGACTGGCCGAGTTAGAGTTTCTGGCCTAGTCATGGTTGGTATTGTAATAATGGGGTGGATGGTACTGTCCCAGTTGGCAGGAATAATACTGTCTCCCCGAATGAAATCGCAATTTCCCATTGGATCGGTATCCTGTTGATTGATGGGAATTCGTGGCTCGGTAATATGATCAGATTGTCCAGGTATTCGTAATTACTTTCAAACAGACTCTGATATTGTCGATGCCCACTGCAGACATTTTATAAATAATCATAAATAGGTGTGCACATTTACATAAATAACACATTACAGTTATACAGAGCACAGGCACTTTATATCCAGAGCAGGTTAACTTCAGAAAGACACAAACATTCATCCCACCCACACAATGGTTCCTATTTTATCCAGCTGGTCCCACTGGGCGCCAGGAGTCACAGTGATTCTCAACGATTCTATTGAAGATCCATCGCTTGTTGATTCTGCGCACCAGACAGTAATCTGTTGTCAGGTCCTGGGGAGCAGAACGAAAGCAGAGTTCATGTGAAGGAGAGGAAGACTGAAGTGTGGATTACTCATCGACTGTGCTCTACATCAGCCCTGACCTCCTACACACCAACTCACAACGCAAGCTACACCCCAACACCACCCTCCACCCAAGGCATGGATCGACTGTCCTTCTGTGGGTAGTACCCTCTGGATTCAGACTGAGTAGGTTCTGGGATTGAGCCCCACTGCAAAGAGGCTGTCGGAGGGCCAGTACTGAGGGAGTGCCGCACTGTCAGAGGGTCAGTACTGAGGGAGTGCCGCACTGTCGGAGGGTCAGTACTGAGGGAGTGCCGCACTGTCGGAGGGTCAGTACTGAGGGAGTGCCGCACTGTCAGAGGGTCAGTACTGAAGGAGTGCCGCACTGTCAGAGGGTCAGTACTGAGGGAGTGCCGCACTGTCGGAGGGTCAGTACTGAGGGAGTGCCGCACTGTCGGAGGGTCAGTACTGAGGGAGTGCCGCAATGTCGGAGGGTCAGTACTGAGGGAGTGCTGCACTGTCGGAGGGTCAGTACTGAGGGAGTGCTGCACTGTCAGAGGGTCAGTACTGAAGGAGTGCCGCACTGTCAGAGGGTCAGTACTGAAGGAGTGCCGCACTGTCAGAGTGGCTGTTGGAATTAGGGACTTTCATTTCAGTCTCAAGACCGTGAGTGAAGAAACTCATGTCGCGGGATTGAATGTTACAGCACAGAACCAAGATTAACAACAACTTTCACCTCACCCTCATTTTAATGGGAGTGGAGAACACAGGGAATGGGGAGTTCACATCTATACATTCTCATGGTCGACAAAACTGGCAATTTACATGTCATGTCCCCTGATTATAAATGTTTGATGGGGACAGTGTAGAGGGAGCTTTACTCTGTATCTAACCCTGTGCTGTATCTGTCCTGGGAGTGTTTGATGGGGACAGTGCAGAGGGAGATTTACTCTGTATCTAACCCCGTGCTGTACCTGTCCTGGGAGTGTTTGATGGGGATTGTGTAGAGGGAGATTTACTTTGGTGGGGGAATTAGTGAGGAAGCTGGCTCTGATTTGATGGTGGACGAGGAGAACGAACGAGTTACACACTCACCATTGAAGATGTATTTCTCAGCATCCCAGGGATGTCATTGAGCCAATTCTGTCCATCTTCACCCCAAAACATCCTGTCGATGACCCTTTCTTGTTTTTGCCTCGGAACTTTTTCTGGTTATTCATGAAGTCGTTGAAGAATCGATTCCAGACACGGTTGCTGCCTTCCTGTGCGTCTGTGTTTGTGGCAGGGGGAGGTCTTTTATCAGAATCGGCAGCTGCAGATCTCTGTTCCCCTTCAGCTGGGAGCCCAGCTCTGCCCTCAGTGCCTGCTGCCCTCCCCATTGGGATGACTCGTGTCTGTTAGGAGCAAGAGTGTCAAACGTCAACCCTGATTTATAACCCTGATTCTCAAACCATTCCTCAGCGAACATTCTGACAATCCTCCCTGTGAGACCTCTTTGAAATAGCTTTCCAATTGAGATATCCCCAATCCTGATTGCATCTCTCAAAAAGTGCTTCATCTCAAAGGGTTCTCACTGTTGCCATGTCACAATAAGGGCCCAGCTAACTTGTACACAGTAAGATCCCACAGTCAGTGATGTATTTGGGTGTGGGTTAAGGGATAAATATTGGCTCCAGGAAGTGACAGGAAACTCCTCTTCCCTTCTCCAAAATAGTGACATGGAATCTTTTATACCCACCCTAAATGTACCTCTTTGACAGTGCGGCACTCCCTCAGTACTGACCCTCTGACAGTGCAGCCCTCCCTCAGTACTGACCCTCCAACAGTGCGGCACTCCCTCAGTACTGACTGTCCGACAGTGCGGCACTCCCTCAGTACTGACCCTCTGACAGTGCGGCACTCCCTCAGTACTGACCCTCCGACAGTGCGGCACTCCCTCAGTACTGACCCTCTGACAGTGCAGCACTCCCTCAGTACTGACCCTCCGACAGTGAGGCACTCCCTCAGTACTGACCCTCTGACAGTGCGGCACTCCTTCAGTACTGACTGTCCGACAGTGCAGCACTCCCTCAGTACTGACTGTCCGACAGTGCGACGCTCCCTCAGTACTGACCCTCTGACAGTGCAGCACTCCCTCAGTACTGACTGTCTGACAGTGCGGCACTCCCTCAGTGCTGACCCTCTGACAGTGAAGCACTCCCTCAGTACTGACTGTCCGACAGTGCAGCACTCCCTCAGTACTGACTGTCCGACAGTGCGGCGCTCCCTCAGTACTGACCCTCTGACAGTGCAGCACTCCCTCAGTACTGACTGTCCGACAGTGTGGCACTCCCTCAGTGCTGACCCTCTGACAGTGAAGCACTCCCTCAGTACTGACCCTCCGACAGTGCGGCACTCCCTCAGTACTGACCCTCTGACAGTGCAGCACTCCCTCAGTACTGACCCTCCCACAGTGCAGCACTCCCTCAGTACTGACCCTCCGACAGTGCGACACTCCCTCAGTACTGACCCTCCGACAGTGCGGCACTCCCTCAGTACTGACCCTCCGACAGTGCGGCACTCCCTCAGTACTGACCCTATGGTCCTGTGCAGGTACTATGCAGGACCCCAGGGTTCATGCTGCCTTCTCAAATAGTTTGAAATCAACCCGGGAGCGGCATTTGAAAGCAGAGCAGTGGGTGTTATCCCCACTGTCCTGGGACAACATTAACCCCTCGAACAGCATGAACGAATACAGGTGACCCGAGTCATTTTCCGATTGCTCGCTGTGGGACCTTGCTGTGCGCAAACTGGGTGCAGCGATTCGAATAATTACAACAATGACTGCACTTCAACAAGCGGTTCAGTGGCTGCCAAGTGCTGTGGGACTCTCTGGGACAGTGAAGGGCGCTCTATAAATGTAAGTCTTTGTTAATGCGCAGCCCAGAGCAGGTTCTCACATCAACCACCCCCCCCTCCCCTCCAAACCCCAACTCTATCTGTACCAAAGACCCCGCAGCCCTGGCCCCATTTGCACATGGAGTAAAAATGAAGGGCTTTCGAGTTCTTGGGGAGTTTGCGAAGCGTGTCCCAGCTGAAGAGTCAGACAGGACGAGGGCCTGAGAATCGCCAGTTAAAGAGAGATTCAAACAATGAGAAGTTCCTGTGAGACTCACCCTGTGCCGTTGCCGTGAGCTGTGTTCTGTTCCGAGCGCCACCAGGCACATCAGACACAGCGCAAGGACCCTCCCCCAGACCACCTGCATCTCTTGTCGAGCAGAGGTCTCCAAACACCGAGGAAGTTTCCTGCTTCCGGACACTGTTCCGTCTCTCCTGTCCCCCCGGAGTGAGTTTCAACACTTGCTGACTTGCACTCGCTGCTGGACTGTTTTTAAACACTTCTGACTGACGTCAATCTCAGGAGGATGCAGTTTCCATGGAGATAAAGCCCCTTCCCGTGAGAAATTTACCCCCTCCCACCCTCAGTCCCACCCACTCATAACATCGAAAGAGACAGATGGGTTGAGCTAATTAACATTCTCCTTTGCTCTGGACTGAGTGAGCTCCCTTCAAACAACAACTTGCATTGATATAGCGCCTTTAACAGTAAAGTGCCCCAAGGCCTTTCAACAGGTGCATAACCAGACTGAGCTTTAACCAAAAAGCTAGGTCAAAGAGGTCGGTTGTAAGGAGCCTCTTAGAGGAGAAGAGAGAGAGAGAGAGAGAGGCGGTGAGGTTCAGGGAGGGAATTCCAGAGTTTAGGGCCCCAGGCAGCTGAAGGCCCGGCCGCCAATGGTGGAGCGATGGGAATCGGGGGATGGTCAAGAGGCCGGAATTGGAGGAGCGCAGAGATCTCGGAGGGTTGTAGGGGCTGGAGGAGGTTACAAAGATAATGAGGGTTGTAGGGGCCGGAGGAGGTTACAGAGATAGGGATGGTTGTAGGGGCTGGAGGAGTTTATAGAGATAGGGAGGGTTGTTGGGGCTGGAGGAGGTTACTGAGTTAGGGAGGGTTGTAGGCGTTGGACAAGTTAACAGAGATAGGGAGGGCTGTAGGGGCTGGATGAGCTTACAGAGATAGGGAGGGGTGTATGAACTGGAGGAGGTTACAGGGATAGGGAGGGTTGTAGGGACTGGATGAGGTTAAAGAGATTGAGAGGGTTGTAGGAACTGGAGGTGGTTACAGAGATAGGGAGGGGTGTAGGGGCTGGAGGAGGTTACAGAGATAGGGCGGGGTGCAGGGACTGGAGGTGGTTACAGAAGGAGGGGAGGTTGTAGGGACTGGAGGAGGTTACAGAGATAGGGAGGGTTGTACGGGCTAGAGGAGTTTACAGAGATAGGGAGGGTTGCAGTGGCTGGAGGGGGTTACAGAGATAGGGAGGGTTGTAGGGGGCTGGAGGAGGTTACAGAAATAGGGAGGGTTGTAGGGGCTGGAGGAGGTTACAGAGAAAGGGAGGTTTGTAGGGGCTGGAGGAGGTTACAGAGATAGGGAGAGTTGTAGGAGCTGGAGGAGGTTACAGAGATAGGGAGGGTTGTATGGGCTGGAGGAGGTTACAGAGATAGGGAGGGGTGTAGGGGCTGGAGGAAGTTACAGAGATAGGGAGGGGTGTAGGGGCTGGAGGAGGTTACAGAGATAGGGAGGGTTGTAGAGGCTGGAGGTGGTTACAGAGATGGGGAGGGTTCTAGGGGCTGGAGGAGGTTACAGAGATAGGGAGGGGTGTAGGGGCTGGAGGAAGTTACAGAGATAGGGAGGGGTGTAGGGGGCTGGAGGAGGTTACAGAAATAGGGAGGGTTGTAGGGGCTGGAGGAGGTTACAGAGATAGGGAGGGTTGTAGGGGCTGGAGGAGGTTACAGAGATAGGGAGGTTTGTAGGGGCTGGAGGTGGTTACAGAGATAGGGAGAGTTGTAGGGGCTGGAGGAGGTTACAGAGATAGGGAGGGTTGTATGGGCTGGAGGAGGTTACAGAGATAGGGAGGGGTGTAGGGGCTGGAGGAAGTTACAGAGATAGGGAGGGGTGTAGGGGCTGGAGGAGGTTACAGAGATAGGGAGAGTTGTAGGTGCTGGAGGAAGTTACAGAGATAGGGAGGGTTGTAGAGGCTGGAGGTGGTTACAGAGATAGGGAGGGTTGTAGGGGCTGGAGGAGGTTACAGAGATAGGAAGGGGTGTAGGGGCTGGAAGAGGTTACAGAGATAGGGAGGAGTGTAGGGACTGGAGGTGTTTACAGAGATAGGGAGGGTTGTAGAGGCTGGAGGTGGTTACAGAGATAGGGAGGGGTGCAGGGACCGGAGGTGTTTACAGAGATAGGGAGGGGTGCAGGGACCGGAGGTGTTTACAGAGATAGGGAGGGGTGTGGGGGCTGGAGGAGGGGAGGGGGTTTACAGGGATAGGGGAGGGTGAATTCGTGGAGCGATTTTAAACAAATTTGAAATTTTGAAAATGTTACAGATCCTGTGAAATTTTGTCTCCCCCTCCCCAGTTTTCACTTCCCCTCCTCCATGAAGCTATTGACTTTCATTGGGGGTTCTATAGGCTGCGCAGCACTCCCTCAGTACTGACCCTCCGACAGTGCAGTGCTCCCTCAGTACTGACCCTCTGACAGTGCAGTGCTCCCTCAGTACTGACCCTCCGACAGTGCGGCACTCCCTCAGTACTGACACTCCGACAGTGCGGCACTCCCTCAGTACTGACCCTCCGACAGTGCAGCACTCCCTCAGTACTGACCCTCCGACAGTGCAGCACTCCCTCAGTACTGACCCTCCGACAGTGCGGCACTCCCTCAGTACTGACACTCCGACAGTGCGGCACTCCCTCAGTACTGACCCTCCGACAGTGCGGCCCTCCCTCAGTACTGACCCTCCGTCAGTGCGGCCCTCCCTCAGTACTGATCCTCCGACAGTGCGGCTCTCCCTCAGTTTACCATCACGGCCAAAGTCTCACTCAGAGTAGGCTTGTAGTCTCTTAATGTTAGAAGATTTAGGGGTGATCTAATTGAGGGGTTTATGAACCTTTCCCCTGTTGGGGGGAGTCCAGAACACGGGGGGCCGAACCTTCAAATTGGAGTCCGGCCGTTCAGGGGTGATGTCCGGAACCACTTCCCAACCCACACAGGGCAGAGGGAATCTGGAACTCTCTCCCCCCCCAAGAGAAACTGACCAGGCCGGGGGTCACTTTGAAACTTCCAATCTCCGAAAGGGAGAGATTTTTGATGGGTCGGCGGGATTGAGGGTTACGGTGCCAAGGTGGTGTTGGTTCAGATCAGCCAAAACGTCAATGGAAGGCAGGTTGAGGGGTTGAGTGGCCGCTTCTTGTTCCCAATAGAGTGATTTATCACTCCCTCTGTCGTCAGCTCTTCACTCGTATATTCTCCTCTTCCCTTCCTGAACTCTTTCCAATCCACTCCATAATAACTTGCAGCTTTAACTCTGTTCTCTCTCTATGTCTTTGCTCTCTGTCTGTGTCAGTTGACCTTCCTCTTCTCTACAGAAATAGCTGATGTGTGTCATTGAGCTAGTTTAGTTTGATCTGGAGGCTATTCTGTACTGTGTTCTCCGACTTTCATTCTCCGTCAGCCTCCTCCCTCAGGGCAGCTCGTGCTGTGACCTTTTTTGGTGAAGTATTTAACTTTGTCCCATTGTCCTGGATGCCCAGTGCTTCGCAGAGGCTCCCTGCTACTGTTCTTCAAGAATTCGCAGGAGAAAGGATTGGGACAGTTCTGGGACTGCGTATGTGTTGCCCTGGAGCCCAGTGTCTGGTGGAATTCTTATAAATTCTTTCTCTTTACTCATGTTTTCCTCTCCTGACTGGGATCCTCCTGCTCTTCCCCAGCTTAATCTGGAGATCAGCAGCTAGGACTCAGCAACGTGATATAATCATCCCGTCAGATATATAAACAGGACGCTGTCTCTCCCTGAAGACACACACACACACACTGACACACACACACACACACACACACACACACACGCACACACACTGACACACACACACACACACACACACACACATACACACTGACACACACACACGCACACACACAGACACACACACACACACAGACACACACACGCACACACACACTGACACACACACACACACATACACACTGACACACACACACACACACTGACACACACACTGACACACACACACACACACAGACACACACACACACACTGACACACACACAGACACACATACACAATGACACACACACACACACACGCGCACACACACTGACACACACACACACACACATACACACTGACACACACAATGACATACGCACACACTGACACACATACACACTGACACAAATGGCACACTGACACACATACACACTGACACACACACACGCACAAGCACTGACACACACAATCACACACACACACACACACTGAAACACATACACACTGACACACACAATGACACACTGACACACACACAAACACAGACACTGACACACACACACTGATATATACACACACACACATAAAACACACGCATACTGACGAACACCGATTTGCTCACACACACACACACACACACTGACACACACACACACACACACAGAGGCACAAATACACTGACAGAAGCACACAGACAGACACACACACACTGACACACACACACACACAGAGGCACACATACACTGACACAAGCACACAGACAGACACACACACACACACTGACACACACACGCACATTGACACTGACACACACACACACACTGACACGCACACACTAACACGCACATACACGTAGACACTGACACACACATTGATACACACAGAACCACTGCCACACACACAGGCACACTGACACACACACACACACACTGTCACACACACAAACAAACACACTGGCACACACACACACTGACGCATACACACACACTGACACACACACACACACACACACACACAGCACACTGACATGCACACACACACTGACAAAAACACATGCACACGCTGACACACACATGAACTGACACACACAGACAGACAGACACACACACACACCAGCACAGTTTGATGATGGGTCTGAACCACAGCAGTTTGCTCACTGTATTCTTAACCCCAGCCCTCTCCTGGGGTAGTGGGGGGTTTGTGAGTCCCGGATATTTAGGCTGGCATAAGTCAACTCTCTTCTTAAGCCTGAGTCCGCAGTCTGTGCTTTGCTTAGTATTCACCTAGTGTTCAAGGTTCAGGAGTTTGGACTGATTTTCCACTCTCAGTCATCCTGACTCTTAGAAGATGTAACTGATGGGGCGGGGGGGGCAGTTGGGGTGGTATTTGCAGATGTAAAGATGTGTTGGGGGCAGTTGGGGTGGCATTTGAAATCCAGGCTCCTTTTCCATTGATTTTACTGAGTTACTAGCCTCACTGGGGCTGATACTGGACCTGGGCTGCTGAATAACGAAGAGTTAACAGAACGGAGCTGATGTTAACGAGGAGGCAACTTCCCATTGATAATCGAGGGAGCTGAATCCTGTCCCTCTGCGACTGGCACAAGCTCTCTCTAATCTCTCCATTCAGGTGTTGAGTAATGAATAATTGCCCTTTGAGAGATTCAAGCAGAAAAGAGGTGAGAGGCTGTAACATAAGCACATGACACGGGCACCCAGTAACCTGCACAATTAGTGCTGCCCACAGGAGTTATAATTAACCTCTGGTCAAAAATTCATTCAGATCTATTGCACAAAGCGTGTGTGTGAGTGTCAGGAGCGCTGTGAGAGAGCGCTGTTAACATTCAGGGGCTGGGGAAGTGGTTTATCTGTGAGTCACCTGTCTCCCTGTAATAAGACTGTAACCTATCTCCTCCTGGAGGTCTGACATTCACTGAGGGACAGATTCCAACAGGAGACTGACCACAAACAACTCCACCGCACCAAACCCCCACTGCCAATACACCCCTGCCCCAACAAAACCAAATTCTCTCCTCAGTCAGTCCCACACCTAATGGACCATGTGAGAGTCTAGACACTGAATATTAGGAACCAGTTCAACCAGGAAAACCCAATTATGCTCTCAGCCAAACCTTGGAGTGCCCTGGGAGTGTTTGATGGAGACGGTGTAGAGGGAGCTTTACTCTGTATCTAACCCGGTGCTGTACCTGTCCTGGGAGTGTTTGATGGGGACACTGTAGAGAGAGCTTTACTCTCTATCTAACCCCGTGCTGTACCTGTCCTGGGAGTGTTTGATGGGGACAGTGTAGAGGGAGCTTTACTCTCTATCTAACGCCGTGCTGTACCTGTCCTGGGAGTGTTTGATGGGGACAGTGTAGAGGGAGATTTACTCTGTATCTAACCCCGTGCTGTACCTGTCCTGGGAGTGTTTGATGGGGACAGTGTACAAGGAGTTTACTCTGTATCTAACCCCGTGCTCTACCTGTCCTGGGAGTGTTTGATGGGGACAGTGTAGAGGGAGATTTACTCTGTATCTAACCCCGTGCTGTACCTGTCCTGGGAGTGTTTGATGGGGACAGTGTACAAGGAGTTTACTCTGTATCTAACCCCGTGCTGTACCTGTCCTGGGAGTGTTTGATGGGGACAGTGTACAGGGAGCTTTACTCTGTATCTAACCCCGTGCTGTACCTGTCCTGGGAGAGTTTGATGTGGACAGTGTAGGGGGAGCTTTACTCTGTATCTAACCCCATTCTGAACCTGTCCTGGGAGTGTTTGATGGGGACAGTGTAGAGGGAGATTTACTCTGTATCTAACCCTGTGCTGTACCTGTCCTGGGAGTGTTTGATGTGGACAGTGTAGAGGAAGCTTTACTCTGTATCTAACCCTGTGCTGTGCATGTCAAAGGAGTGTTTGATGGGGACAGTGTAGAGGGAGCTTTACTCTGTATCTAACCCCGTGCTGTACCTGTCCTGGGAGTGTTAGATGGGGACAGTGTAGAGGGAGCTTTACTCTATATCTAACCCCGTGCTGTACCTGTCCTGGGAGTGTTTGATGGGGACAGTGTAGATCGAACTCTCCGTGTAGGGGTTGGTACACTCAGTGTATTTGAACCCAGGGTATTTCTCTATTCACAGTGAGTCGAGAGATGAAAATCTCTCTCTATGTGGATGTTTGAAATATTGTTCAGTATCAGCAGTGGAAATGAGCCTGTCCTTCCTCAGACAAAGCTCACTCCTGTCTCTCCGTTTCTGTGTGGGACAACTGAGGGAAGGTGGCTGTGACTGGTCACTTAACTGTCCCCAGCAGCCCAGTCGCCGGCCGAGCAGAGGGTCAGATCTGGGAGCAGACGGTCAGACGGTCAGATCTGGGGAGCAGACGGTCAGACGGTCAGATCTGGGGAGCAGACGGTCAGACGGTCAGATCTGGGAGCAGACGGTCAGACGGTCAGATCTGGGGAGCAGACGGTCAGACGGTCAGATCTGGGGAGCAGACGGTCAGACGGTCAGATCTGGGAGCAGACGGTCAGACGGTCAGATCTGGGAGCAGACGGTCAGGGGGGGATTTTGAAGTTGCCGAAATCTCCGGGCTCGGAACAAGCATCAATTCAGCCTCGGGGTCTGGAGGTTCCCAGAGGGAAACGGGCTGGAGAAAGGGGTAGGAACTAGCCTCACTCAGATTGGTAACGGCCAGGTCACCCTCACCCTCACCCTCACCCTCACCCCAACCCTCACCCTCACCCTCACCCCAACCCTCACCTCAACCCTCACACTCACCCCAACCCTCACCCTCACCCTCACGCCAACCCTCAACCTCACCCTCACCCTCACCCTCACCCTCACGCCAACCCTCAACCTCACCCTCACCCTCACCCTCACCCCAACCCTCACCCCAACCCTCACCCTCACCCTCACCCTCACCCCAACCCCCACCCTCACCCTCACCCTCACCCTCACCCTCACCCTCACGCCAACCCTCAACCTCACCCTCACCCTCACCCTCACCCCAACCCTCACCCCAACCCTCACCCTCACCCTCACCCTCACCCCAACCCTCACCCTCACCCTCACCCCAACACTCACCCTCACCCTCACCCTCACCCCAACCCTCACCCTCACCCTCACCCTCACCCCAACACTCACCCTCACCCTCACCCTCACCCTCACCCCAACCCTCACCCTCACCCTCACCCTCACCCCAACCCTCACCCTCACCCACACCCCAACCCTCACCCTCACCCCAACCCTCACCCTCACCCTCACCCTCACCCCAACCCTCACCCTCACCCTCACCCCAACCCTCACCCTCATCCTCACCCCAAACCTCACCCTCACCCTCCCCCCAACCCTCAACCTCACCCTCACCCTCACCCTCACCCCAACCCTCACCCTCACCCCAACCCTCACCCTCACCCCAACCCTCACCTCAACCCTCACCCTCACCCCAAACCTCACCCTCACCCCAAACCTCACCGTCACCCTCACCATCACCCCAACCCTCACCCCAACCCTCACCCTCACCCTCACCCTCACTCCAACCCTCACCCTCATCCTCACCCCAAACCTCACCCTCACACTCACCCCAACCCTCACCCTCACCCTCACCCCAACCCTCACCCTCACCCTCACCCTCACCCCAACCCTCACCCTCACCCTCACCCTCACCCCAACACTCACCCTCACCCTCACCATCACCCCAACCCTCACCCTCACCCTCACCCCAACCCTCACCTCAACCCTCACCCTCACCCCAACCCTCACCCTCACCCCAAACCTCACCCTCACCCTCACCCTCACCCTCACCCTCACCCGAACCCTCACCCTCACCCCAACCCTCACCCTCACCCTCACCCTCACCCCAACCCACACCCTCACCCCAACCCTCACATTTACCCCAACCCTCACCCTCACCCTCACCCCAACCCTCACCCTCACCCTCACCCTCACCCCAACCCTCACCCCAACCCTCACCCTCACCCACACCCTCACCCCAACCCTCACCCCAACCCTCACCCCAAACCTCACCCTCACCCCAACCCTCACCCCAACCCTCACCCTCAACCACACCCTCACCCCAACCCTCACCCCAACCCTCACACTCACCCTCACCCCAACCCTCACCCCAACCCTCACCCTCACTCTCACCCTCACCCTCACCCCAACCCTCACCCTCACACTCATCCTCACCCCAACCCTCACCCCAACCCTCACCCCAACCCTCACCCTCACCCTCACCGTCACCCTCACCCCAACCCTCACCCTCACCCCAAACCTCACCCTCACCCTCACCCTCACCCCAACCCTCACCCTCACACTTACCCTCACCCCAACCCTCACCCCAACCCTCACCCTCACACTTACCCTCACCCCAACCCTCACCCCAACCCTCGACCTCACCCTCACCCTCACCCCAACCCTCACCCTCACCTTCAACCTCACCCCAACCCTCACCTCACCCTCACCCAAACCCCAGCCCTCACCCCAACGCTGACCCTCACCCTCACCCTCACCCTCACCCACACCCTCACCCTCACCCTCACCCTCACCCTCACCCTCACTCTCACCCTCACCCTCACCCTCACCCCAACCCTCACCCTCACCCCAACACTCACCCCAACCCTCACCCTCACCCATCCCTCACCCTCACCCTCACCCCAACCCTCACCTTCACCCTCACCCTCACCCCAACCCTCACCCCAACCCTCACCCTCACCCCAACCCTCACTCTCACCACAACCCTCACCCTCACCCCAACCATCACCCTCACCCTCACCCTCACCCCAACCCTCACCCTCACCCTCACCCTCACCCTCACCCCAACACTCACCCCAACCCTCACCTTCACCCTCACCCACACCCCAACCCTCACCCTCACCCCAACCCTCACCCTCACCCTCACCCCAACCCTCACCCCAACCCTCACCCTCACCCTCACCCCAACCCTCACGCCAACCCTCACCCCAAACCTCACCCCAACCCTCACCACAACCCTCACCCTCACTCTCAACCTCACCCTCACCCTCACCCCAACCCTCACCACAACCCTCACCCTCACTCTCAACCTCACCCTCACCCTCACCCCAACCCTCACCACAACCCTCACCCTCACTCTCAACCTCACCCTCACCCTCACCCCAATCCTCACCCTCACCCTCACCCTCACCCTCACTCTCACCCTCACCCTCACCTTCACCCCAACCCTCACCCCAACCCTCACCCTCACCCCAACCCTCACCCTCACCCTCACCCCAACTCTCACCCCAACCCTCACCCTCACCCACACCCTCACTCCAACCCTCACCCCAACCCTCACCCTCACACCCTCACCCCAACCCTCACCCCAACCCTCACGCTCACCCTCACCCTCACCCCAACCCTCACCCTCAACATCACCCTCACCCTCACCCCAACCCTCACCCTAACCCTCACCCCAACCCTCACTCTCACCACAACCCTCACCCTCACCCCAACCCTCACCCTCACCCTCACCCTCACCCCAACCCTCACCCTCACCCTCACCCTCACCCCAACACTCACCCTCACCCTCACCATCACCCCAACCCTCACCCTCACCCTCACCCCAACCCTCACCTCAACCCTCACCCTCACCCCAACCCTCACCCTCACCCCAAACCTCACCCTCACCCTCACCCGAACCCTCACCCGAACCCTCACCCTCACCCCAACCCTCACCCTCACCCTCACCCTCACCCCAACCCACACCCTCACCCCAACCCTCACATTTACCCCAACCCTCACCCTCACCCTCACCCCAACCCTCACCCTCACCCTCACCCTCACCCCAACCCTCACCCCAACCCTCACCCTCACCCACACCCTCACCCCAACCCTCACCCCAACCCTCACCCCAAACCTCACCCTCACCCCAACCCTCACCCCAACCCTCACCCTCAACCACACCCTCACCCCAACCCTCACCCCAACCCTCACACTCACCCTCACCCCAACCCTCACCCCAACCCTCACCCTCACTCTCACCCTCACCCTCACCCCAACCCTCACCCTCACACTCATCCTCACCCCAACCCTCACCCCAACCCTCACCCCAACCCTCACCCTCACCCTCACCGTCACCCTCACCCCAACCCTCACCCTCACCCCAAACCTCACCCTCACCCTCACCCTCACCCCAACCCTCACCCTCACACTTACCCTCACCCCAACCCTCACCCCAACCCTCACCCTCACACTTACCCTCACCCCAACCCTCACCCCAACCCTCGACCTCACCCTCACCCTCACCCCAACCCTCACCCTCACCTTCAACCTCACCCCAACCCTCACCTCACCCTCACCCAAACCCCAGCCCTCACCCCAACGCTGACCCTCACCCTCACCCTCACCCTCACCCACACCCTCACCCTCACCCTCACCCTCACCCTCACCCTCACTCTCACCCTCACCCTCACCCTCACCCCAACCCTCACCCTCACCCCAACACTCACCCCAACCCTCACCCTCACCCATCCCTCACCCTCACCCTCACCCCAACCCTCACCTTCACCCTCACCCTCACCCCAACCCTCACCCCAACCCTCACCCTCACCCCAACCCTCACTCTCACCACAACCCTCACCCTCACCCCAACCATCACCCTCACCCTCACCCTCACCCCAACCCTCACCCTCACCCTCACCCTCACCCTCACCCCAACACTCACCCCAACCCTCACCTTCACCCTCACCCACACCCCAACCCTCACCCTCACCCCAACCCTCACCCTCACCCTCACCCCAACCCTCACCCCAACCCTCACCCTCACCCTCACCCCAACCCTCACGCCAACCCTCACCCCAAACCTCACCCCAAACCCTCACCACAACCCTCACCCTCACTCTCAACCTCACCCTCACCCTCACCCCAACCCTCACCACAACCCTCACCCTCACTCTCAACCTCACCCTCACCCTCACCCCAACCCTCACCACAACCCTCACCCTCACTCTCAACCTCACCCTCACCCTCACCCCAATCCTCACCCTCACCCTCACCCTCACCCTCACCCTCACCCTCACTCTCACCCTCACCCTCACCTTCACCCCAACCCTCACCCCAACCCTCACCCTCACCCCAACCCTCACCCTCACCCTCACCCCAACTCTCACCCCAACCCTCACCCTCACCCACACCCTCACTCCAACCCTCACCCCAACCCTCACCCTCACACCCTCACCCCAACCCTCACCCCAACCCTCACGCTCACCCTCACCCTCACCCCAACCCTCACCCTCAACATCACCCTCACCCTCACCCCAACCCTCACCCTAACCCTCACCCCAACCCTCACTCTCACCACAACCCTCACCCTCACCCCAACCCTCACCCTCACCCTCACCCTCACCCTCACCCCAACCCTCACCCTCACCCTCACCCTCACCCCAACACTCACCCCAACCCTCATCTTCACCCTCACCCACACCCCAACCCTCACCCTCACCCTCACCCTCACCCCAACCCTCACTCTCACCCTCACCCCAACCCTCACCTCACCCTCACCCAAACCCCAGCCCTCACCCCAACGCTGACCCTCACCCTCACCCTCACCCTCACCCACACCCTCACCCTCACCCTCACCCTCAAACTCACCCTCACTCTCACCCTCACCCCAACCCTCACCCTCACCCTCACCCTCACCCCAACCCTCACCCTCACCCTCAAACTCACCCTGACTCTCACCCTCACCCCAACCATCACCCTCACCCTCACCCTCACCCCAACCCTCACCCCAACCTTCACCCTCACCCCAACCCTCACCCTCACCCTCAAACTCACCCTCACTCTCACCCTCACCCCAACCCTCACCCTCACCCTCACCCTCACCCTCACCCCAACCCTCACCCTCACCCTCACCCCAACCCTCACCCTCACCCTCACCCTCACCCCAACCCTCACCCTCACCCTCACCCTCACCCTCACCCTCACCCTCACCCCCACCCTCACCCCAACCCTCACCCTCACCTCAACCCTCACCCTCACCCCAACACTCACCTCAACCCTCACCCTCACCCCAACCCTCACCCTCCCCCAAACTCTCACCCTCACCCTCACCCCAACCCTCACTCTCACCCTCACCCTCACGCTCACCCCAACCCTCACCCTTATCCTCACCCTCACCCCAACCCTCACCCTCACCCCGACCCTCACCCTCACCCTCACCCCAACCCTCACCCTCACCCCAACCCTCACCCTCACCCCAACCCTCACCCTCACCCTCACCCTCACCCCAACCCTCACCCTCACCCCAACCCTCACCCTCACTCTCACCCTCACCCCAACCCTCACCCTCACCCTCAGCCTCACCCTTACCCCAACCCTCACCCTCACCCTCACCTTCACCCCAACCCTCACCCTCACCCTCACCCCAACCCTCACTATCACCCCAACCCTCACCCTCACCCTCACCCCAACACTCACCTCAACCCTCACCCTCACCTCAACCCTCACCCTCACCCCAACACTCACCTCAACCCTCACCCTCACCCCAACCCTCACCCTCCCCCAAACCCTCACCCTCACCCTCACCCCAACCCTCACTCTTATCCTCACCCTCAGCCCAACCCTCACCCTCACCCCAACCCTCACCCTCACCCTCACCCCAACCCTCACCCTCACCCTCACCCCAACCCTCACCCTCACCCCAACCCTCACCCTCACCCCAACCCTCACCCTCACTCTCACCCTCACCCCAACCCTCACCCTCACCCTCAGCCTCACCCTTACCCCAACCCTCACCCTCACCCTCACCTTCACCCCAACCCTCACCCTCACCCTCACCCTCACCCCAACCCTCACCTCAACCCTCACCCTCACCCCAACGGTCACCCTCACCCAACCCTCACCCTCACCCTCACCCTCACCCCAACCCTCACCCTCACCCTCACCCTCACCCCAACCCTCACCCTCACCCTCACCCCAACCCTCACTTCAACCCTCACCCTCACCCCAACCCTCACCCTCACCCCAAACCTCACCCTCACCCTCACCCTCACCCTCACCCCAACCATCACCCCAACCCTCACCCTCACCCTCACCCCAACCCTCACCCTCAACCTTACCCCAACCCTCACCCTCACCCTCACCTTCACCCCAACCCTCACCCTCACCCTCACCCTCACCCCAACCCTCACCTCAACCCTCACCCTCACCCCAACGGTCACCCTCACCCCAACCCTCACCCTCACCCCAACCCTCACCCCAACCCTCACCCTCTCTGCAATCCACACCCCAACCCTCAACCCAACCCTCACCCCAACCCTCACCCTCACCCTCACCCTCACCCCAACCCTCACACTCACCCCAACCCACACCCCAACCCTCACCCTCACTCTGACCCTCACCCTCACCCCAACTCTCACCCCAACCCCCACCCCCCACCCCCACTCTCATCCTCACTCACCCTCACCCTCAGCCCAAACCTCACCCTCACCCTCACCCTCACCCCCAACCCTCACCCCAACCCTCACCCTCACCCTAACCCTCACCCCAACCCTCAGCCTCACCCTCACCCTAACCCTCACCCCAACCCTCACCCTAACCCTCACCCCAACCCTCACCCAACCCTCACCCCAACCCTTACCCTCACACTCACCCTCACCCTCACCCCTACCCTCACCCTAACCCTCACCCTCACTCCAACCCTCACCCTCACCCCAACTCTCACCCCCACTCTCACCCTCACCCCAATCCCCACCCCCACTCCCACCCTCACTCACCCTCACCCTCAGCCCAACCCTCACCCTCACCCTCACCCTAACCCTCACCCTCACCCTCACCCACATCCTCACCCTCACCCTCATCCCTACCCTCACCTCAACCCTCACCCTCACCCCAACCCTCACCCTCACCCCAAACCTCACCCTCACCCTCACCCGAACCCTCACCCGAACCCTCACCCTCACCCCAACCCTCACCCTCACCCTCACCCTCACCCCAACCCACACCCTCACCCCAACCCTCACATTTACCC
Organism: Carcharodon carcharias; assembly: GCF_017639515.1. Taxonomy (NCBI): domain Eukaryota; kingdom Metazoa; phylum Chordata; class Chondrichthyes; order Lamniformes; family Lamnidae; genus Carcharodon; species Carcharodon carcharias. The sequence goes on from NC_054499.1 coordinate 2,163,247, forward strand.
CAACCCTCACCCTCACCCTCACCCCAACCCTCACCCTCACCCTCACCCTCACCCCAACCCTCACCCCAACCCTCACCCTCACCCACACCCTCACCCCAACCCTCACCCCAACCCTCACCCCAAACCTCACCCTCACCCCAACCCTCACCCCAACCCTCACCCTCAACCACACCCTCACCCCAACCCTCACCCCAACCCTCACACTCACCCTCACCCCAACCCTCACCCCAACCCTCACCCTCACTCTCACCCTCACCCTCACCCCAACCCTCACCCTCACACTCATCCTCACCCCAACCCTCACCCCAACCCTCACCCCAACCCTCACCCTCACCCTCACCGTCACCCTCACCCCAACCCTCACCCTCACCCCAAACCTCACCCTCACCCTCACCCTCACCCCAACCCTCACCCTCACACTTACCCTCACCCCAACCCTCACCCCAACCCTCACCCTCACACTTACCCTCACCCCAACCCTCACCCCAACCCTCGACCTCACCCTCACCCTCACCCCAACCCTCACCCTCACCTTCAACCTCACCCCAACCCTCACCTCACCCTCACCCAAACCCCAGCCCTCACCCCAACGCTGACCCTCACCCTCACCCTCACCCTCACCCACACCCTCACCCTCACCCTCACCCTCACCCTCACCCTCACTCTCACCCTCACCCTCACCCTCACCCCAACCCTCACCCTCACCCCAACACTCACCCCAACCCTCACCCTCACCCATCCCTCACCCTCACCCTCACCCCAACCCTCACCTTCACCCTCACCCTCACCCCAACCCTCACCCCAACCCTCACCCTCACCCCAACCCTCACTCTCACCACAACCCTCACCCTCACCCCAACCATCACCCTCACCCTCACCCTCACCCCAACCCTCACCCTCACCCTCACCCTCACCCTCACCCCAACACTCACCCCAACCCTCACCTTCACCCTCACCCACACCCCAACCCTCACCCTCACCCCAACCCTCACCCTCACCCTCACCCCAACCCTCACCCCAACCCTCACCCTCACCCTCACCCCAACCCTCACGCCAACCCTCACCCCAAACCTCACCCCAACCCTCACCACAACCCTCACCCTCACTCTCAACCTCACCCTCACCCTCACCCCAACCCTCACCACAACCCTCACCCTCACTCTCAACCTCACCCTCACCCTCACCCCAACCCTCACCACAACCCTCACCCTCACTCTCAACCTCACCCTCACCCTCACCCCAATCCTCACCCTCACCCTCACCCTCACCCTCACCCTCACCCTCACTCTCACCCTCACCCTCACCTTCACCCCAACCCTCACCCCAACCCTCACCCTCACCCCAACCCTCACCCTCACCCTCACCCCAACTCTCACCCCAACCCTCACCCTCACCCACACCCTCACTCCAACCCTCACCCCAACCCTCACCCTCACACCCTCACCCCAACCCTCACCCCAACCCTCACGCTCACCCTCACCCTCACCCCAACCCTCACCCTCAACATCACCCTCACCCTCACCCCAACCCTCACCCTAACCCTCACCCCAACCCTCACTCTCACCACAACCCTCACCCTCACCCCAACCCTCACCCTCACCCTCACCCTCACCCTCACCCCAACCCTCACCCTCACCCTCACCCTCACCCCAACACTCACCCCAACCCTCATCTTCACCCTCACCCACACCCCAACCCTCACCCTCACCCTCACCCTCACCCCAACCCTCACTCTCACCCTCACCCCAACCCTCACCTCACCCTCACCCAAACCCCAGCCCTCACCCCAACGCTGACCCTCACCCTCACCCTCACCCTCACCCACACCCTCACCCTCACCCTCACCCTCAAACTCACCCTCACTCTCACCCTCACCCCAACCCTCACCCTCACCCTCACCCTCACCCCAACCCTCACCCTCACCCTCAAACTCACCCTGACTCTCACCCTCACCCCAACCATCACCCTCACCCTCACCCTCACCCCAACCCTCACCCCAACCTTCACCCTCACCCCAACCCTCACCCTCACCCTCAAACTCACCCTCACTCTCACCCTCACCCCAACCCTCACCCTCACCCTCACCCTCACCCTCACCCTAACCCTCACCCTCACCCTCACCCTCACCCTCACCCTCACCCTAACCCTAACCCCAACCCTCACCCTCACCCTCACCCTCACCCTCACCCTCACCCTCACCCCCACCCTCACCCCAACCCTCACCCTCACCTCAACCCTCACCCTCACCCCACACTCACCTCAACCCTCACCCTCACCCCAACCCTCACCCTCCCCCAAACTCTCACCCTCACCCTCACCCCAACCCTCACTCTCACCCTCACCCTCACGCTCACCCCAACCCTCACCCTTATCCTCACCCTCACCCCAACCCTCACCCTCACCCCGACCCTCACCCTCACCCTCACCCCAACCCTCACCCTCACCCCAACCCTCACCCTCACCCCAACCCTCACCCTCACCCTCACCCTCACCCCAACCCTCACCCTCACCCCAACCCTCACCCTCACTCTCACCCTCACCCCAACCCTCACCCTCACCCTCAGCCTCACCCTTACCCCAACCCTCACCCTCACCCTCACCTTCACCCCAACCCTCACCCTCACCCTCACCCCAACCCTCACTATCACCCCAACCCTCACCCTCACCCTCACCCCAACACTCACCTCAACCCTCACCCTCACCTCAACCCTCACCCTCACCCCAACACTCACCTCAACCCTCACCCTCACCCCAACCCTCACCCTCCCCCAAACCCTCACCCTCACCCTCACCCCAACCCTCACTCTTATCCTCACCCTCAGCCCAACCCTCACCCTCACCCCAACCCTCACCCTCACCCTCACCCCAACCCTCACCCTCACCCTCACCCCAACCCTCACCCTCACCCCAACCCTCACCCTCACCCCAACCCTCACCCTCACTCTCACCCTCACCCCAACCCTCACCCTCACCCTCAGCCTCACCCTTACCCCAACCCTCACCCTCACCCTCACCTTCACCCCAACCCTCACCCTCACCCTCACCCTCACCCCAACCCTCACCTCAACCCTCACCCTCACCCCAACGGTCACCCTCACCCCAACCCTCACCCTCACCCTCACCCTCACCCCAACCCTCACCCTCACCCTCACCCTCACCCCAACCCTCACCCTCACCCTCACCCCAACCCTCACTTCAACCCTCACCCTCACCCCAACCCTCACCCTCACCCCAAACCTCACCCTCACCCTCACCCTCACCCTCACCCCAACCATCACCCCAACCCTCACCCTCACCCTCACCCCAACCCTCACCCTCAACCTTACCCCAACCCTCACCCTCACCCTCACCTTCACCCCAACCCTCACCCTCACCCTCACCCTCACCCCAACCCTCACCTCAACCCTCACCCTCACCCCAACGGTCACCCTCACCCCAACCCTCACCCTCACCCCAACCCTCACCCCAACCCTCACCCTCTCTGCAATCCACACCCCAACCCTCAACCCAACCCTCACCCCAACCCTCACCCTCACCCTCACCCTCACCCCAACCCTCACACTCACCCCAACCCACACCCCAACCCTCACCCTCACTCTGACCCTCACCCTCACCCCAACTCTCACCCCAACCCCCACCCCCACCCCCACTCTCATCCTCACTCACCCTCACCCTCAGCCCAAACCTCACCCTCACCCTCACCCTCACCCCAACCCTCACCCCAACCCTCACCCTCACCCTAACCCTCACCCCAACCCTCAGCCTCACCCTCACCCTAACCCTCACCCCAACCCTCACCCTAACCCTCACCCCAACCCTCACCCAACCCTCACCCCAACCCTTACCCTCACACTCACCCTCACCCTCACCCCTACCCTCACCCTAACCCTCACCCTCACTCCAACCCTCACCCTCACCCCAACTCTCACCCCCACTCTCACCCTCACCCCAATCCCCACCCCCACTCCCACCCTCACTCACCCTCACACTCACCCTCACCCTCACCCTCACCCTCACCCTAACCCTCACCCTCACCCTCACCCACATCCTCACCCTCACCCTCATCCCTACCCTCACCCCAACCCTCACCTTCACCCCAACCCTCACCCTCACCCTCACCCTCACCCTAACCCTCACCCTCACCCTCACCCTCACCCTCACCACACCTTCACCCTCACCCTCACCCTCACCCCTACCCTCAACCTTACCCTTCCCCTCACCCTCACCCACACCCTCACCCCTATCCTCACCCTCACCCTCACCCACACCCTCACCCTCACTCACAGCCTCATCCTCACCCTCACCCCTACCCTCACCCTCACCCACACCCTTCCGTTCACCCACACCCTCACCCTCACCCCTACCCTCATCCTCAACCTCAGCGCTACCCTCACCCTCACCCCAACCCTCAACCTCACCCCTACCCTCACCCTTCCTCTCACGCTCACCAACACCCTCAACCTCACCCCTACCCTCACCCTCACCCTCACCCCTACTCTCACCCTCAGCCCTACCTTCACCCTCACCCTCAATTCACTCACACCCTCACCCTCACCCTCAGCCCTTGCCTCACACTCACCCTCACCCACACCCTCACCCTCACTGCTACCCGCACACTCTCCCTCACCCCTACCCTCAATCTCACCCACACCCTCACCCACACCCTCACCCTCACCCCTACCCTCACCCTCACCCACACACTCACACCCCACCCTCACCGTCACCCCTACCCTCACCCTCACCCACACCCTCAACCTCACCCTCACCCTACCCTCACCCTCACCCTCACCCCAACCCTCACCCTCACCGTCACCCTCACACTCACCCCAACCATCACCCTCACCCTCACCCTCACCCCTACACTCACCCTCACCCCTACCCTCACCCTCACCCTCGCCCTCACCCTCACCATCACCCTCACTCACACCTTCACCCTCACCCTTCCCCTTCCCCTCACCCTCACACTCATCCCTACCCTCACTCTCACCCTTCCCCTACTTTCACCCTCACCCACAACCTCACCCTCACCCTCACCCTCACCCCTACCCTCACCCTCACCCTCACCCTCATTCTCACCCACACCACACCCTTCCTCACACCCTCACCCTCACCCTCAACCTCACACCAACCCTCACCCCTACCCTCACCCTCACCCTCACCCTCATTCTCACCCACACCCACACCCTTCCTCACACCCTCACCCTCACCCTCACCCTCACACCAACCCTCACCCCTACCCTCACCCTCACCCTCACCCTCATTCTCACCCTCACCCACACCCTTCCTCACACCCTCACCCTAACCCTCAACCTCACACCAACCCTCGCCCCAACCCTCACCCTCACCCCAACCCTCACCCCAAACCTCACCCCAACCCTCACCCCAACCCTCACCCTCACCCCAACCCTCATCCCAAACCTCACCCTCATCCAACCCTCCCCCTCACCCTCACCCCAACCCTCACCCTCACCCCAACTCTCACCACAACCCTCACCCCAACCCTCACCCAACCCTCACCCCAACCCTCACCCTCACCCAACCCTCACCCCAACCCTTACCCTCACCCCAACCCTCACACCAACCCTCCCTCACCCTCACCCCAAACCTCACCTTCACCCCAACCCTCACCCCTACACTCCCTCACCCTCACCCCAAACCTCACCTTCACCCCAACCCTCATCCCTACACTCCCTCACCCTCACCCCAACCCTCACCCCAACCCTCACCCTCACCCAAAACATCACCCTCACCCTCACCCCAACCCTCACCCCAATCCTCACCCTCACCCCAACCATCACCCTCACCCTCACCCCAACCCTCACCCCAGCCCTCACCCCAACCCTCACCCCAAACCTCACCCTCACCCCAACCCTCACCTCAACCCTCACCCTCACCCACACCCTCACCCCAACCCTCACGCCAACCCTCACCCCAAACCTCACCCCAAACCTCACACTCACCCTCACCCCAACCCTCACCCCAACCCTCACCCTCACTCTCAACCTCACCCTCACCCTCACCCTCACCCTCACCCCAAACCTCACCACAACCCTCACAGTCACCCTCACCCCAACCCTCACCCTCACACTCACCCTCACCCCAACCCTCACCTTCACCCTCACCCTCACCCTCACCCCAACCCTCACACTCACCCTCACCCCAACCCTCACCCCAACCCTCACCCCAACCCTCACCCTCACCCTCACCCTCACCCCAAACCTCACCCTCGCCGCAAACCTCACCCTCACCCTCACCCTCACCCCAACCCACACCCTCACCCACACCCTCACCCTCACCCTCACCCCAACCCTCACCCTCACACTTACCCTCACCCCAACCCTCACCCTCACCCTCACCCCAACCCTCACTCTCACCCTCACCCAAACCGCAGCCCTCACCCCAACCCTCACCCTCACCCTCACCCTCACCCTCACCCCAAACCTCACCCTCACCGCAAACCTCACCCTCACCCTCACCCTCACCCCAACCCTCACCCTCACCCACACACTCACCCTCACCCTCACCCCAACCCTCACCCTCACACTTACCCTCACCCCAACCCTCACCCTCACCCTCACCCCAACCCTCACCCTCACCCTCACCCTCACCCTTACCCCAACCCTCACCCTCACCCCAACCCTCACCCCAACCCTCACCCCAACCTCACCCTCACCCCAACCCTCACCCTCAACCTCACCCCAGCCCTCACCCTTACTCCAACCCTCACCTTCACCCTCACCCTCACCCCAACCCTCACCCTCACCCTCACCCCAACCCTCACACTCACCCTCACCCTCACCCTCACCCTCACCCCAACCCTCACCCTCACCCTCACCCCAACCCTCACCCTCAAGCTCACCCCAACCCTCACCCTCACCCCAACCCTCACCCTCACCCTCACCCCAACCCTCACCCTCACACTCACTCCAACCCCAACCCTCACCCTCACCCCAACCCTGACCCTCACCCTCACCCTCACTCCAACATTCACCTCACCCTCACCCTCACCCCAACCCTCACCCTCACACCAACCCTCACCCAAATCTCACCCTCGCCCCCACCCCCACTCTCACCGACACCCCAACCCCCACCCCCACTTTCACCCTCACTCACCATCACCCTCACCCCAACCCTCACCCTCACACTCACCCTCACCCTCACCCCAACCCTCACCCTCACCCTTCCCCTCACCACCCCTTCACCCTCACCCTCACCCTCACCCCTACCCTCAACCTTACCCTTCCCCTCACCCTCACCCTTCCCCTCACCCTCACCCTCTCCCCTATACTCACCCTCTCCCCTACCCTCACCCTCACCCACACCCTCACCCTCACCCCTACCCTCACCCTCACCCTCAGCCTCACCGCTACCCTCACCCCTAACCTCACCCTCACCCTCACCCTTCCCCTCACCCTCACCCTCACCCCTACCCTCACCCTCACCCCTACCTTCACCCTCACCCACTACTTCACTCACACCCTCACCCTCAGCCGTTCCATCACACTCACCCTTCGCCTCACCTTCACCCCACCCTTCCCCTCACCCTCACCCACACCCTCACCCTCACCCTCACTGCTACCCTCACCCTCACCATCACCCTCACCCACACCCACACCCTCACCCTCACCCTCACCCTCACACTCACCCCAACCCTCACCCTTACTCCAACACTCACCTTCACCCTCACCCCAGCCCTCAGCCTCACCCTCACCTTCACCCCAACCCTCACCTCAACCCTCACCCCAACCTTCACCCTCACGCTCACCCTCACCCCAACTCTCACCCTCACCCCAACCCTTTCCCTCACCCTCACCCTCACCCTCACCCCAACCCTCACCCTCATCCTCACCCCAACCCTCACCCTCACCCCAACCCTCACCCTCACCCTCACCCTCACCCCAACCCTCACCCTCACACTCACTCCAACCCCAACCCTCACCCTCACCCCTACCCTCACCCTCACCCTCACCCTCACCCCAACCCTCACCTCACCCTCACCCCAACCCTCACCCTCATCCCAACCCTCACCCCAACCCTCACCCCAACCCTCACCCTCAACCCAACCCTCACCCCAACCCTCACCTCACCCTCACCCTCACCCCAACCCTCACCCTCACACCAACACTCACCACAACCCTCACCCTCACCCTCACCCCAACCCTCACCCTCATCCAAACCCTCACCCCAACCCTCACCCCAACCCTCACCCTCAGCCCAACCCTCACCCTCACCCTCAAACTCACCCTCACCCCAATCCTCACCCTCACCCTCACCCACACCCCAACCCTCACCCCAACCCTCACCCTCACCCACACCCATCCCTCACCCTCAGCCCAAACCTCACCCCAACCCTCACCCCAACCCTCACCCTCACCCCAACCCTCACCCCAACCCTCACCCTCACCCCAACCCTCACCCCAACCCTCACCCCAACCCCAACCCTCACCCCAACACTCACCCTCACCCCCACCCCAACCCTCACCCTCACACTCACTCCAACCCCAACCCTCACCCTCACTCTCACCCCAACCCTGACCCTCACCCTCACCCTCACTCCAACACTCACCTCACCCTCACCCTCACCCCAACCCTCACCCTCACACCAACCCTCACCCCAACTCTCACCCTAGCCCCCACCCCCACTCTCACCCACACCCCAACCCCCACCCCCACTTTCACCCTCACTCACCATCACCTCAGCCCAACCCTCACTCTCACCACAACACTCACCCCAACCCTCACCCCAACCCTCACCCTCACACTCACCCTCACCCTCACCCCAACCCTCGCCCTCACCCTCACCCTCACCCCAACCCTCATCCCAAACCTCACCCCAACCCTCACCCCAAACCTCACCCTCACCCCAACCCTCACCTCAACCCTCACCCTCACCCTCACCCTCACCCCAACCCTCACCCCAAACCTCACCACAACCCTCACACTCACCCTCACCCCAACCCTCACCCTCACACTCACCCTTAACCAAACCCTCACCTTCACCCTCACCCCAACCCTCACCCTCACCCCAACCCTCACCTTCACCCTCACATTCACCCTCACCCTCACCCTCACCTTCACCCTCACCCTCACCCTCACCCCAACCCTCACACTCACCCTCACCCCAACCCTCACACTCACCCTCACCCCAACCCTCACCCCAACCCTCACCCCAACCCTCACCCTCACCCCAACCCTCACCCTCACACTTACCCTCACCCCAACCCTCACCCTCACCCTCACCCCAACCCTCACTCTCACCCTCACCCTAAATCTCACCCTCACTGCAAACCTCACCCTCACCGCAAACCTCACCCTCACCCTCACCCCAACCCTCACCCTCACACTTACCCTCACCCCAACCCTCACTCTCACCCTCACCCAAACTGCAGCCTTCACCCCAACCCTCACCCTCACCCCAACCCTCACCCCAACCCTCACCCCAACCCTCACCCCAACCTCACCCTCACCCCAACCCTCACCCTCAACCTCACCCCAACCCTCACCCTTACTCCAACCCTCACCTTCACCCTCACCCTCACCCCAACCCTCACCCTCACCCTCACCCTCACCCCAACCCTCACCCCAACCCTCACACTCACCCTCACCCTCACCCTCAGCCCAACCCTCACCCTCACCCTCACAGTCACCCTCACTCTCAACCTCACCCTCACCCTCACTCTCACCCTCACCCTCAACCTCACCCTCACCCCAGCCCTCACCCTCACCCTCACCCTCACCCTCACTCTCACTCTCAAACCCCAACCCTCACCCCAACCCTCACCCCGACCCTCACCCCAACCCTCACCCCGACCCTCACCCCAACCCTCACCCTCACCCTCACCCCAACCCTCATACTTACTCCAACCCTAACCTTCACCCTCACCCCATCCCTCACCCTCACCCTCACCCCAACTCTCACCCTCACCCTCACCCCAACCCTCACCCTCACCCCAACCCTCACCCTCAACCCAACCCTCACCCTCACCCTCACCCCAACCTTCACCCTCACCCCAACCCTCACCCTCACCCTCACCCCAACCCTCACCCTCACCCTCACCCCAACCCTCACCCTCACCCCAACCCTCACCCTCACCCTCACCCTCACCCCAACCCTCACCCTCACCCCAACCCTCACCCTCACCCCCACCCCAACCCTGACCCTCACCCTCACCCTCACTCCAACCCTCACACCCTCACCCTCACCCCAACCCTCACCCTCACACCAACCCTCACCCTCACCCCCACCCCAACCCTCACCCTCACACTCACTCCAACCCCAACCCTCACCCTCACCCCAACCCTGACCCTCACCCTCACCCTCACTCCAACACTCACCTCACTCTCACCCTCACCCCAACCCTCACCCTCACACCAACCCTCACCCCAACTCTCACCCTCGCCCCCACCCCCACTCTCACCCACACCCCAACCCCCACCCCCACTCTCACCCTCACTCACCATCACCCTCAGCCCAACCCTCACCCTCACCCTTCCCCTCACCACCCCTTCACCCTCACCCTCACCCTCACCCCTACCCTCAACCTTACCCTTCCCCTCACCCTCACCCTTCCCCTCACCCTCACCCTCTCCCCTATACTCACCCTCTCCCCTACCCTCACCCTCACCCACACCCTCACCCTCACCCCTACCCTCACCCTTACCCTCAGCCTCACCGCTACCCTCACCCCTAACTTCACCCTCACCCTCACCCTTCCCCTCACCCTCACCCTCACCCCACCCTCACCCTCACCCCTACCTTCACCCTCACCCTCTACTTCACTCACACCCTCACCCTCAGCCCTTCCATCACACTCACCCTTCCCCTCACCTTCACCCCACCCTTCCCCTCACCCTCACCCACACCCTCACCCTCACCCTCACTGCTACCCCCACCCTCACCATCACCCACACCCACACCCTCACCCTCACCCTCACCCTCACACTCACCCCAACCCTCACCCTTACTCCAACCCTCACCCTCACCCTCACCCCAACCTTCACCCTCACCCTCACCCCAACTCTCACCCTCACCCCAACCCTTTCCCTCACCCTCACCCCAACCCTCACCCTCATCCTCACCCCAACCCTCACCCTCACCCCAACCCTCACCCTCACCCTCACCCTCACACTCACTCCAACCCCAACCCTCACCCTCAACCCAACCCTCACCCTCACCCTCACCCTCACCCCAACCCTCACCTCACCCTCACCCCAACCCTCACCCTCACCCTCACCCCAACCCTCACACTTACTCCAACGCTCACCTTCACCCTCACCCCATCCCTCACCCTCACCCTCACCCCAACTCTCACCCTCACCCTCACCCCAACCCTCACCCTCACCCCAACCCTCACCCTCAACCCAACCCTCATCCTCACCCTCACCCCAACCTTCACCCTCACCCCAACCCTCACCCTCACCCTCACCCCAACCCTCACCCTCACCCTCACCCCAACCCTCACCCTCAAGCTCACCCCAACCCTCACCCTCACCCTCACCCTCACCCCAACCCTCACCCTCACCCCAACCCTCACCCTCACCCCCACCCCAACCCTCACCCTCACACTCACTCCAACCCCAACCCTCACCCTCACCCTCACCCCAACCCTGACCCTCACCCTCACCCTCACTCCAACACTCACCTCACCCTCACCCTCACCCCAACCCTCACCCTCACACCAACCCTCACCCCAACTCTCACCCTCGCCCCCACCCCCACTCTCACCTTCACCCCAACCCCCACCCCCACTTTCACCCTCACTCACCATCACTCTCTGCCCAACCCTCACCCTCACCACAACACTCACCCCAACACTCACCCCAACCCTCACCCTCACCCTTCCCCTCACCACCCCTTCACCCTCACCCTCACCCTCACCCCTACCCTCAACCTTACCCTTCCCCTCACCCTCACCCTTCCCCTCACCCTCACCCTCTCCCCTATACTCACCCTCTCCCCTACCCTCACCCTCACCCACACCCTCACCCTCACCCCTACCCTCACCCTCACCCTCAGCCTCACCGCTACCCTCACCCCTAACCTCACCCTCACCCTCACCCTTCCCCTCACCCTCACCCTCACCCCTACCCTCACCCTCACCCCTACCTTCACCCTCACCCTCTACTTCACTCACACCCTCACCCTCAGCCCTTCCATCACACTCACCCTTCCCCTCACCTTCACCCCACCCTTCCCCTCACCCTCACCCACACCCTCACCCTCACCCTCACTGCTACCCTCACCCTCACCATCACCCTCACCCACACCCACACCCTCACCCTCACCCTCACCCTCACACTCACCCCAACCCTCACCCTTACTCCAACACTCACCTTCACCATCACCCCAGCCCTCAGCCTCACCCTCACCTTCACCCCAACCCTCACCCTCACCCTCACCCCAACCTTCACCCTCACACTCACTCCAACCCCAACCCTCACCCTCACCCCAACCCTTTCCCTCACCCTCACCCTCACCCTCACCCCAACCCTCACCCTCATCCTCACCCCAACCCTCACCCTCACCCCAACCCTCACCCTCACCCTCACCCCAACCATCACCCTCACACTCACTCCAACCCCAACCCTCACCCTCACCCCAACCCTCACCCTCACCCTCACCCTCACCCCAACCATCACCTCACCCTCACCCTCACTCTCACCCCAACCCTCACCTCCCCCTCACCCCAACCCTCACCCCAACCCTCACCACAACACTCACCCTCACCCCAACCCTCACCCTCATCCCAACCCTCACCCCAACCCTCATCCCAACCCTCACCCTCAGCCCAACCCTCACCCTCAACCTCACCCTCACCCCAATCCTCACCCTCACCCTCACCCACACCCCAACCCTCACCCCAACCCTCACCCTCACCCACACCCATCCCTCACCCTCAGCCCAAACCTCACCCCAACCCTCACCCCAACTCTCACCCCAACCCTCACCCCAACTCTCACACCAACCCTCACCCCATCCCTCACCCTCACCCCAACCCTCACCCTCACCCCAACCCTCACCCACACCGCAACCCTCACCCTCACCCCAACCCTCACCCCAACCCTCACCCCAACTCTCACACCAACCTTCACCCCAACCCTCACCCTCACCGCAACCCTCACCCTCACCCCAACCCTCACCCTCACCCCAACCCTCACCCACACCGCAACCCTCACCCTCACCCCAACCCTCACCCCAACCCTCACCCCAACTCTCACACCAACCCTCACCCCAACCCTCACCCTCACCCCAACCCTCACCCTCACCCTCACCCCAACCCTCACGCTCACCCTCACCCCAACCCTCACCCCAACCCTTACCCTCACCCCAACCCTCATGCTCACCCTCACCCAAACCCTCACCCCAACCCTCACCCCAACCCGCACCCCAACCCTGCCCCTCACCCCAACCCAACCCTCACCCCAACCCTCACCCTCATCCCAACCCTCACCCCAACCCTCGCCCTCACCCCAACTCCAACCCTCACCCCAACCCTCACCCTCACCCTCACCCCAAACCTCACCCCAACCCTCACCCTCACCCCAACCCTCACCCTCACCCACACCCTTACCCTCACCCCAACTCTCACACTCACCCTCACCTCCACCCTCACCCAGACCCTCACCCTCACCCCAACCCTCACCCCAACCCTCACCCCAACCCTCACCCCACCCCTCACCCTCACCCTCGCCCTTTCCCTCACCCTCACCCTCACCCTCACACTCACCTCCCACCCTCACCCTCACTCCTACCCTCACCCTCATCCTTCCCCTCACCCCAACCCTCACCCTCACCCCAACCTTCACCCCAACCCTCACCCTCACCCCAACCCTCACCCTCACCCCAACCCTCACCCTCACCCCAACCCTCACCTTACCCTCACCCCAACCCTCACCCTGACCCTCACCCTTGCCCTTTCCCTCACCCCAATCCTCACCCTCACCCTCACCCTTTCCCTCACCCCAACCCTCACCCTCACCCTCACCCTCACCCTTTCCCTCACCCTCACCCTCACCCTTTCCCTCACCCTCCC